>NC_057803.1:398626423-398694151 GCF_018294505.1 Triticum aestivum | reverse complement strand
AGAGAGGAGGAAGCAGGAGGTGGAGGCCTCGGGCGCGCGCGCGTCGACCCGCCTCTGCCTACTGGTAGAGGTTGAAGACGAGCGCTTCGGCCAGTGGGCTGGGCCACCATCTGGGCCGCCAGGTGGGCTGCTACAGGTAAGCCAGGTAAGCCTGCTCTCTCTTCTGTCTTTTCTAATTTTGTTCGGTTTCAGTTTTTTCCTATTTCTTTTATTCTGTTTTGAATTAGTAAAAATACTAATTCATTTTTTAAAATTCCTGAGATAAATTGGGAGCATTATTTGGATTATTCCAAAAGCCCACAATTGAAACCAGAATTTTTGGAGCATTTAAAATATTTATAGAATTCAAATGCCCCAATTCAAATACAATAGTGATTTAAATTCAGTGCCCAAAATATTCCACAAAAATGTTCACTATTTTTGGTTTGGTATCAAGCCTTGCCAAAAATTATCAAACATTGATGGAAGCATTTTGGGTTCATTGAATGCATTTTTTTAAGCTGGGCCTATTTGGATTTCGAAGTGCTAGGGTTTGATCACCCCCATTTCATGTTTCTGAGAAATTTAAACATGATGCAAAATGATGATGCAATGAAAAGAAAGGCCAATGCTAGGGCTATGACAACTCACCCCTACTAAACAAGAATCTTGTCCCGAGATTCAAGACGTGGGGTAAGAAGGCAGAGGGGACACAAAGCTAACATGATCTTCATGATCCAGCTATCCCTCTCGAAGATGTTGATTCATTGCTTCAAATTGATCTTGACGTCTTTGCTTTCGAGATCTTCATCCAACATGATGACGACAGAAGGAAACTCTATAGAAAACGATCTTCTCAAAAATCAAGTGATACATGATCAACTCATGGAACGAGACGCGAATCATCTCTTGATCTAAGAGACAAACACACATCAAGAGAGATGGGGAATACCTCGATGGATGGATCTACGCTTCGTACAACGTGCCATGGTGCCTAATCTGCCCCAAGCCCACCTATACCGGGTACCACTTGGTAGATTACTAACACAACCTACAGACACCAGAAACTAGTTGCAACTCTTGGACAGAGATCAGGTTGATTAATAAGTCGAGAGGGGCACTTAAGCATTCCAATGCGTGGTAGTAGCTCTTCATGGATCACAAACACAGAACTCAGTTCCTCAGGACGGCTTCAATGAGACAACCCACCATGTACTCCTACATGGCCTCTCACTGATACCTTTACCAAATCGTGTTCACACACTTAGCTCACAATAGTAGGACATGTTCTCACACCTCTAATTCATCCCTGATGAATCAGACCTGACTCAACTCTAAGCAATAGCAGGGATGACAAACAAGCATGAATGAGTAGGGACACCAGGGCTCAAACAACTCCTACTCATGCTAGTGGGTTCATCTATTTACTGTGGCAATGACAGGTCATCCAAGGAAAGTGGTTCAACTACCGCAGCATGTAACAGTTGAAGCGTTGTTGTCCTAATGCAGTAAAAGAGAGCAGGGGAGAGAGAGTGGGATTGTATCGAAATGAACAAGGGGGTTTTGCTTGCCTGGCACTTCTGAAGATAGTATAGTTCTTCATCGGTGTCATCGATCTCATCGTCGAAACATACGTCTACTGAGGGGAACAAACACCGGCTAACACAGAAAGAATACTGAGGGGGAACAAACACCGGCTAACACAGAAAGAATACAATCAATGCAATGCACAGTATGAAGCATGATCATGACATGTCAATATGCTGCGATTTGAGCTAATGCAGCCAAGAAAAGAAGGGTTTGAGTTGATTTGAACTCAAGGTTCAAATTCAGATTCAAGCTATGAATTCAAATAGCGTATGATCATGTTTTGAACTAAATAGTGAGGTTAAGTTGTTTAAACATGCATGAAAGTAGTACATATAGTTAGATTGGATTTTTCAGATCATTTTTCATATATAAATTATTTCATTTGGAGTTACGGTCGAATTTCTATGATCTTTAGAAGTTTATACTATTTTCTGGAATTTCCTGGTTTATTTTTATCCTGAAAATGTATTATTGCGTCAGCACTATGCCACTGCGACGTTAGCAGGTCAACTGGGTTGGTCTAGGTCAAACCTGACCAGTGGGGTCCACTGGTCAGTGACTCAGTCAACTAATAGGGTTAATTAGCACTAACTAACAGTTAATCTAGGCTAATTAGTCCCTGGACCCACACGTCAGTGACTGTGGGTTTAAAATTAAGTTAATCTAACACTTAGCTAATTAACAGGGGCCAGGGCCCACATGTCAGCGGCTAACCTAACTAACCTAAATAGGATTATCACTAACTAACTTGGTTAGCCAGGCGGGGCCCGCATGTCAGTGAGAGAGAGGGTTCAAACCCCAGGTCAGACGGGGTCAACCTGCCGGCGTTTAGCCACCGGCGTGGCCGAACGCGGCGGAGAGCACCGGAAACGCTGTTCCGGCCACAGTTCGAAGCACAAGTGGACGCTACGGGTTGCTGACGGTGTGGCGCGTCCAACGGTGGCCTTGGACGAAGCTGGGGTGGCCGGAAACAACGACGGCGATGAGGCGGGCCGCGGCCGGAGCTCGGGTGTTCGTGGAATCGGCACTGCGGTGTGGAAATGAGCACAGCGAGGCACTGGGGAGACTCTACGCGTGGCGGTGAGCATGTTGGGCGCACGCCCGGGACCAAATGGTCACCGGAGCGTCACTGGCGACGAGCGTAGGCGGTGGCGTGTTTCGGCCGCGGTGGGGAACGGAGCTAGGGGACGAGGGCAAACGCTAAAGAAGAGGGCAAAAAGAGAGGAGCTCACGGTGGAGTCGATGAGCAGGTCAATAGCTCGGGGGAGGCGTCGGAGCAAGTGGGGCGGCGAGAGCGATCTTCGGCGGGCGCGGTGAAGATGAGCTCGAAGACGATGTTGCAAAGCTCCCACGGTTGAACGGATTGGCATAGACGATGCAGGATTGGACGGCGGTTCTTCTGGACACATCGAAAAGACGAGGGGTGGATGTTGGCTGTGGCTACGGCGAGCGGCGGCGACGGTGGCTTTCGGCCATGCGCGTGCGAGAGAGACAGAGGGGTGGAGGAGCACAGGGAGAGTGAGAGAGAGCCAGAGGGGTTGTGTGGCGCCCTTAGCCAGCTCCAGGCGGTCGGCCGCAAGCAAGAGGTGGCGAGCTACGGGCGCACGCGCGTCGGGCACACGTTGTGCGTCCGACTGGCGCGAGGTGGAAGACGCCTTTGCCCCTTGTGGGTTGGGCTGGCTTACTGGGCCGCCAGGTGGGCTGCAGGTAAGGTTTTTGTCTTTCCTATTCTTTTCTAATTATGTTCTTTTTTCTATTTTGCAGGTTTGTTTTGAATTTGGTTTTGAAACCAATTCAATTTTTTTTTTGCTTCTGAAAATATTTTTAGGAGCTAAAAGAATTAAACCAATGCTCCACAAAAAAATTCAGAATTATTGGACCTATATTGATTTAATAGTAGATATAAATCCAATTCAAATAGCTATTGACTTAATTCAAATGCCCAAAACATTTTGTCACAACCAAAAATTGTTTGCAATAGTTGCATAAGAGAGCATCCATGCATCATGTCTAAATTCTTGAAGTTGAATTGAGGTTAGTTGAAACCCTTAGAAATCACTTCAGAAATAATCAACATTAAAAATCTTTTCAAATGAGTCCAAGGAAATGTTCCTGTTATTCTGTAAAATATTGGCAAGAGGGTAAAATTCAAACCAATATTTTTGGAGTCTCAGAAATATTTATTTTGGGCATTTGAAATTAATTCAATAACTATTTGAATTGGATATATATTTATTATATATTAAATATATGTTCAATAATTTTGAAAATTGTTGTGTGGCTTTGGATAAGTCCACTTAGCTAGCACAATTATTTTCATGAAGTTAAAACTTGATTTGGTGTCAAAACTATATCGCAAACAAACTGCAAAAAATAGAAAAACAGAAACAAAATACCTGGCCAGCCCGTTACTGTAGCAGCCCAGCCCACTGGAGATGCCAGTCATCCCCTACCTCACGCCAGTTGGCAGGGGCGCGTGGCCTCCACACACCAGCACGCGCGCGGCCACCTCCTGCTTGCCATCGCTGCTGCTGGAGGGCACCAAGAGTGCCACGGCACCGCCTGCATCTCCCTCCTCTCTGGTTCCTCCCTCTCTCCCCAGCACTCGCGCCGCAGCCACCCGAACGCTGCCGTCGCTGCCGCTTGCTGTTGTCGTGTCCACCGCCTCTCATTAGCCACCTGGAACTACCCACGAGCTCCGTCGAGTCAATCTCCTCCTCACCGAGCCGCCCGATACCGGAAGCCCTGGATGCCGCCTGCATCGCCGTTCCCCTCGTCGGCCACCGAAGATCGTCGCCATCGATTTGCTGCCTCCGGTGCCTCCCCGAGCTCACTGACGCTCCCATTCGACTCACTGTGAGCTCCTGCTCCCAAACCCTCTCTCCCCTCTGTCGATTTCCTCATCTAGTCCCACTGACCACCACGGCCGAAGCTCGCCGCCGCCGTGCCTCGTCGTCGCTGTGGCTCTAGCCGTTTAGCTTGAAGCCGAGCACACCATCGCGCTCAACGCATCTCCAGGAGCCCGTAGCCAGCACCAACTTCTCCCCACGTGCCCCATAGCTCCAACCCGATTACGTCGTAGCTCCGGCCGCTGCTCGGCTCATTGCCGGCGTCGATTCCAGTGACCCCGTGACCTGCTGCTGCCTCCGCTAGATGCGCGGGAGCAAGGGCTATCGCCCGGTGCCCTCTGCATGTCCAACTGACGCCCACAACGCGATTCCGGCGAGCCACTACCGCACGGTGAGGTCGTCGGAGTCCAACTCCGGTGGCTGGAGACGTGGCACATCATTAGCCGCTGATGACCCCACTAATTAACCCCCTCACTCACTGACATGTGGGCCCCGGCCTGCTAATGAACCTAGCTTAGCACTTAAACTAACCTGAATTAGTTAATTAACTAACTGTGTGATTGACCAACGGGCCCCACAGGTCAGGTTTGACATGGACCGCGCCCTGTTGACCTGCTGACATCATGATTACGCAGTGCTGACGCAGTATAGTTTTCTGGAATTAAAATAAATCAGAAATGATTTATAAATTTCAGGTAATACCCCAAACTTCTAAAAATCATAGAAATTCAACCGTACCTCAGAATGAAAAAAATTATATATGAAAAATTATAAAGGGCATTTAAAATGCTTAAGTTTGGAGTTGCATTTGGAATCCTTGATTCAAATGAGCTCCATTGAACTTGTTGTTGTTTGCATTAGCACAAACAACATCACATATACATGCCATGATCATGCATTATATTGTCGCATTTGCATTGATTATGTTCTTCTTTGTTGCCGGTGCTTGTCCCCTCTTGGTAGGCGTATCCCGATGATGAGTTCGATGACACCGATGAAGAGCTATAATATCTTCAGAAGTGCCAGGCAAGCAAAACCTCCTTTTTCATTCTGATACAATCCTATTCTCTCGTTGCTGCTCTCTTTTACTGCATTAGGACAACAACGATTCAACTGTTACATGTTGCCATAGTTGAACCCCTTTCCTCTTCATGACCTGTCATTGCCACAGTAAATAGATGAAACCCACTAGCATGAGTAGGAATTGTTTGAGCCCTAATGTGCCTACTCATTCATGCTTGTTGTCATGCCTGCTACTACTTAGAGTTGAGTAGGGTCTAATTCATCGGGAATGAATTGGAACATGGTGAACATGTCCTACCGTTGAGAGCTAAGTGTGTGAACACGATTTGGTAAAGATAGCGGTGAGAGGCCATGTAGGAGTACAAGGTGGGTTGTCTCATTGCAGCCGTTCTCAGGAACTGAGTTCTATGTTTGTGATGCATGAACAGTTACTACCACACATTGGGTTCCGGTAACACGGCCCCCCTTGGCTTATTAATCAACTCGATCTCTGTCCAGGAGTTGCAACTAGTTTCTGGTGTTTGTAGGTAGTGTTAGTAGTCTACCAAGTGGCACCCGGTACAGGTGGGCTTGGGACAAACTAGGCACAGTGGCACGGTGTACCAAGTGGCAACCGGATGGTGGGCTTGGGAACCCTGCACACATCGTTTGGGGCCGTAAGCGACACCCCGGCCGGATCTCCTTGCGGATGGAACCCGAATAGGCGATAAACCTGGACGAGAGACTTGTGTGATTAGTCAGGTCGTGGCCGACTCCATCACCAGGCTTCCGCTTGAAGGTTACCAAGATACACGACGTGTACATGGTGGTAAGTGGCGAGAGCGTGTGTGAATAAGTACACCCCTGCAGGGTTATCATTATCTATTCGAATAGCCAGATTCCTTGGATATGGAAACTTGGACCCCTTGCATAGTTCATAGACAAGTGAAAGTGAATACTCTAATATGCGCAAGATAAATGCGCAAGATAAGTGTGCGTATTTTAGAGTATCCACTTTCACTTGTCTATGTACTATGCAAGGGGTCCAAGTTTCCATATCCGAGGAATCCGGCTATTCGAATAGATAATGATAACCCTGCAGGGGTGTACTTCTTCACACACGCTCTCGCCACTTACCGCCATGTACACGTTGTGTACCTCGGCAACCTTAAAGCGGAAGCCTGGCGAGGGAGTTGGCCACGACCTGACTAACCACACAAGTCTCTCGTCCAGGTTTATCGCCTATTCAGGTTCCATCCGCAAGGAGATCCGACCGGGGTGTCGCTCATGGCCCCAAACGATATGTGCAGGGTTCCCAAACCGACCATCCGGGTGCCACTTGGTACACCATGCCACTATGCCTAGTCTGTCCCAAGCCCACCTGTACCGAGTGCCACTTGGTAGACTACTAACACTACCTACCAACACCAGAAACTAGTTGCAACTCCTGGACAGATATCGAGTTGATTAATAAGCTGAGAGGGGCCGAGTTATCGGAACCCAATGTGTGGTAGTAAATGTTCATGGATCACAAACACATAACTCAGTTCCTGAGAACGGGTGCAATGAGACAACCCACCATGTACTCCTACATGGCCTCTCACCGCTACCTTTACCAAATGGTGTTCACACACTTAGCTCTCAACGGTAGGATATGTTCACCATGTTCCAATTTATTCCCGATGAATCAGACCTGACTCAACTCTAAGCTGTAGCAGGCATGACAACAAGCATGAATAAGTAGGCACATCAGGGCTCAAACAATTCCTACTCATGCTAGTGGGTTTCATCTATTTACTGTGGCAATGACAGGTCATGCAGAGGAAAGGGGTTCAACTACCGCAGTATGTAACAGTTGAATCGTTGTTGTCCTAATGCAGTAAAAGATAGCAGGAGCGAGAGAGTGGGATTGTATCAGACTAAACAAGGGGTTTTTGCTTGCCTGACACTTCTGAAGAGGAACACAATTCATTGGTGTCATGATTCTCGTCGTCGGTACACGTCTATCAAGAGGGGACAAATACCGGCAACAGAGAAAGAAACAGAATCAATGCATATGCGACAGTATGATGCATGATCATGACATGGCAATATGCTGTGATTTGAGCTAATGCATCTATTTATGATTTAAATGATGTTGGTTTGAATACATGATTCAAATTCCAACTCCATATAGGATTATTTAAATGCCCTTTATTTTTTGTCCAAAACAAAGGACAAACATTGTTCAAACATGCATGAAAATGGTACATATGGATTCCTTTAATTTTTTATAATTTTTCATATATAAATTATTTCAATCTGAGTAATGGATTAATTGTTATGATTTTTAGAAGTTTTAGATATTTTTTGGAATTTTTTAATTATTTTAAATCCAGAAAATGATTTACTGCGTCAGCATGACATCGGGGTGACGTCAGCAGGTCAAAGGCGCTAGCCCAGGTCAAACCTGACGGCTGGGACCCACATGTCAGTGTAACAACTAACTAACAGAGTAGTTAGTGTTACGTTAGTACTAATCTAGGTTAATTAGGGCCCGGGCCAACTGGTCAGTGTCTAAACTAACTGTCAGGGTTAATTAGCACTAATCTAAATCTAACTAAAGATTAACAAAGATGGGCCCACACGTCAGTGACACAGGGGCTAAACCCGGTCAAACCCAATGTTGATTGGGTTTGACCCTACAGTAGGTCCTGCTGTCAGTGGCTATTTGGGTTGCTTAGGTGGCGGGGTTAGCGTCTAATGACGGCCACGTCGACACTAGCCGGAGCACGGCCGGCAACGACCGCAGCCGACGGCGGAGGCACGCCGGAATCGCGGCTCTGGCGTCAATTCGGCGCGCAGATGGGTGCTGAGGGTGGCTGGCGCTCGCGCGCTTCTAATGCAATAGGTGGGAGGTCGCGGGGTGGACAGAGCTCGCTAGAAGTGAGTTCGCGGCGGCACCGGAGTTCGGGTGAGTGCGGGGTTGGCGCTGTGGTGCGCGGAAGGGCGATTTAGCATGTGCGTTAGGCTCCTGGTGGCTTCCAAAGCGCGGTGATGCGCTCCGAATCGAGCTCAAGCGGCTGTAGTGACGGCGGCAACATGGCCGGCGGCAGGGGAAGCTCGGCCACGGCAGCAGTGCTAGCTAGGGGACAAGCAGAGCAACTTGGTTAGGGGGAGGAGAAAGAGGAGCTCATGGCGATGCGGCAGGGTAGGTTAGCGTCCTCGGGGACGCTCTGTACGAGGCGAATTGACGGAATCGATCTCTGGGCACCGGAGGTGAAGACGATGACGCTCTGGTCGACTGGGGCCTCTTCTGGTCGTGTGCGTCAGGTGTGTTGCTCCACGAGGTCGTGGCGGAGCTCGGGGAAGCGGAGAGGGAGCGAGGGAGTGGCTGTGGCCGTGGTGGAGCCCGTCCGTGGCGGCGGCATAGTTTGGTGAGGTGGGGAACAGCGAGGGAGAGGGAAGTAGAGGAGGAGCGGATTGGTGCGGGGCTTCGTCCACGTCTCCTAGGCGTCACGAGAAGGCCACGGGGGCGTGAGGCAGGCAGGGAGGAGGTGGCGGCCTCAGTGCGCGCCGTGCCCGCCCTCGCCTCTGCCTACTGGCAGAGGTTGAGGATGACTGGCGAGTCGCCAGGTGGGCTGGGCCTCCAATAGTGCTAGGCCAACTGGGCGCTAGGTAAGCTACAGGTGAGGTTCTGTCCTTTTTTGTGTTTTGGTTCCTGTTTTCTATTTTATTCCTTTGTTTTGAATTAATAAAAATACTAATTCATTTCCAAAATTCATGAAATGACTAGTGGGCACATTTGGAAATATTTACAACAACCCTCAACCACTTCCAGAATTATTTGGGCATTTTAATTATTTATAGAAATTAAATTCCCAAATTCAAATACTTAATGAGTTCATTCAAAAATCAAAATTGAGCTAGAAAAATGTGCACCATTTTTGTTAGAGGTGCTAAACCAATTAAAAAATGATGAACATTTCTAAAGGGTATTTTGGGTTCATTGAAAAGATTTAAGTTGAACCTAGTTGAATTTCATTTGCTGCTAGGGTTTACCAGTCCCCATTTCAACTTTCAAAGAATTTAGACATGATGCATGGATGCTTGTGGAACTATTTGCAATCAAATTCTAGGGCTGTGACATGTTTTGAGGAAGAACGTGTTTTATGTCTAGGAGAACAAGGCGAAGTCCCACCACGAGATTTGGATGTACCCATGAAGGATGCACCATGTCTCAAGGTGAGAGTGGGAAATGAACGATACCAAAGAGGCTAACAAAAGTATGGATCGGTGGAAGTGCATAAAAGACAACAACTCATAAATCAAAACATCTCGCTAATACTTCATAGTTTACACTGAGTTAACCATGAGACCGATTACTCCAAGGGGTGAGTTTGACGAACCGAAGATCACTAGGCTTCCCGACCCATTCTACAATGGTGGTTGCTTACAATGTTCTTCAATTTAGATCCCTTGTAATTAGTTTCACTTCAATGACGGCAAGTATTAATGTTGCTTACACTTTATGACTTTACTCACACCTTATCTCAAAATTATTGCAAACAACCCAATTGTCAAGTTTAGTGATCTACAAGTTCACACAAGGTTTTATTATATCACTAATACATACCTATTACTTTTAGGAACAACACATAATTCATGAAAAATACCAATTACTATTAAACTCTCTAAAAAGATATAAGTGAGGCAAGAGAGTCCTAATCTTTTCTATATAAAAACATAACATATCGTCATGCTCTAACATGTATAAGTGAAGTGCAAGAGCAAATTCTATAAAAGCATTAACTCAAAAAGATATATGTGAAGATCAGTGAGCATTTAAAAAAATATGACCAATATATGTCTCTTGAAGGAGTGTGATCAGAACATAATGATTGTGTGGATAGGCAAACAAAACTAAAACAAAAGCAAAAGACACTCTAGGAAAAGCACATATCATGTGAAATACTAAAACATAGGTCCAACTAAGACATACCAATAGTTGTAGAACACGAAAGAGGGGTGAAACCTCACTTGCTCCCTCGGTGGTTTTGGTAATTCATGTTAGCATACATATTTTGGACTAATACTTTTATCTAGTGTATTTTAGAAAAGTTCAACATTGGCATGGAAAGGACATGAGGATGTGCACCCCTTCAAAATGCAAAGGATAGGGATTGGCAAACCTTCAAGACTCTACATTTTTTGTTAAGTGATCCAAGATCACATTAAGTCCAGAGGAAAGCCACTACTATTAAAATGGGATGAGCTTTTGATCATGACTCAATTTCTCAAGTGCTTGATGATATTGCTCCAAAAAGCCGCAACCACTTTCCAAAATTCATATATGTCCAAACACTAAAATGCCAACTCGGTCCCACCAAATACATCCCATCCGGATTCACCTAGTTGATCTTATAAACTACCACAGACAAACCCTAGAGTTTCGGTCACACTGAGATGATGGTCGGTCCCACCGATATGCACTGACCAAGTTTTTGTAACCTTGTTGCTTCACTTTGGAATTACCGAGTTGAAATGATCTGAATTACCAAAATGCGGTCTCTCTTAGGTCATCACATTTCGATGCACTGAGTTGATTCAAAAGTGTGTAACGTTTGGATTTTAGGTAAAGGCTATTTATACCCTTCCACCCACACCTACTATATAAGAGAGCCATCAGAACTAAACTACACTTCCACCATTCATTCTCTAAGAGAGAACTACCTACTCATGTGTTGAGATAAAGATATTCCAATCCAACCATTTGGACCTTGATTTCTAGCCTTCTTAAGGTGCTTTCCACTCCAATCCTTCTCCTACCAAAGCCAAATCTATGAGAGAGTGATTGAGTGTTGAGGAGACTATCATTTGAAGCACAAGAGCAAGGTGTTCATCATGAACAACACCATCTATTACCTTTTGGTAAGTGGTGTCTCCTAGATTGGTTAGGTGTCACTTGGGAGCGTCCAAGATCTTGTGGAGTTGAACCAAGGAGTTTGTAACGGAAAGGAGATCGCCTACTTCCTGAAGATCTACCACGAGTGAGGCTAGTCCTTTGTGGACATAATCCATGCTGGAATAGACAAGGTTGCTTCTTTGTGGACCCATCGTGGACTCGTGCAGCCATCACCATCCATGGGTTGAAGTCTCCATCAATATTGACGTACGATAGCACCACCTATCAAAACCACGCCAAAAACCACTGTGTCTTCATTTCTTTTGATCTTCCAACTCTACCCCTTTACTTTCCACACACATTGCATTTTGTACAATTTTTGCTTCACTATCTCTAGATATGCATGTGTAGGAAGTTTGGGTGTATCTTAACTAGTGCCAAAATCTGCCTAAGTTTCAAGAGAACTAAAAACTGCACCTTTGGTTGGTTAAAATTCAAATCACCCCCTCTATACCTATATTCTCGATCCTACAATTGGTATTAGACCTTTGGCTCCGTTTCTTTGGTTTAATCATCATTGGAGGAAGACGGATGTGTCTACTATGGGGAGTCTTAGATGTAGAGTGCCTATTCTTGATGGAGATACTATGACTCTTGGAGAAATGAAATGCTTGATATCTTTGATGAGTTTAACTTGAGGAAGTATATTCATAGTCCTTATGTGCTTCCTATTGATCCATTGCACCCAACTCATGAAGAGGAAATGGAAATGCTTCATAATCTCAGAACTGTCAATCCTATCATTCATGGATTACCTAAAATGGGCTTGTGTGTATTCAAAACTTTTACTGCGCCTATACCTTGTGGAAGAACTTGGAAATGTGCTTTCCCAGTTACTCATTGATACGTCCATTTTGCATCATATTTACCTACTGTTATTTATAATGTTTTAATGCCTTTTGTCTCATAATTTGTAAGGTACACACAAAGAGGGAGAATTCTGGTAGCTGGAAATCTAGACCTGAAAAAGCTACGTCAGGCTACCTATTCTGCACAACTCCAAATGAGCTGAAACTTTACGAGGAATTTTTATGGAATATATAACAAATATTGGAGCCAATAAGTACTAGAGGGGGCCCACCAGATGGGCACAACCCACCTAGGCGCGCGCTGGTGGGTTGTGCCCTCCTTGGCCCACCTCCGATCCCATCTTCTCGTATATAAGTCATTTTCACTTGGAAAAATAAAGGAGAGGACTTTCGTTACAGAGCGCTGCCGTCTGGAGGTGGAACTTGGGCAGGAGCACTTTTTCCCTCTTGCGGAGCGATTCTGCCTGGGGAACTTCCCTCCCGGAGGGGAAATAATCGTCATCATCATCACCAACAACTCTACCGTGCCCCCCGACACATGCCGTAGTAGTAGCGAGGGGTATAAACCCACTCTACTACTAAGTTGATAGTAGTATCGTGATTTTTATACCCCTCGCTACTACTAAGTACGAGGTAGGTGAAGACGCCATATCCTCGGCCGAATCCCCATCTCCTGCCCCAAATCCTCCTCTCTTCCACCACTCTCTCCTCTCACTTTCCATACGCTCTCACATAGACCTCTTGTCCATGCACCCATCCTCCTCCATGGCGCCGAAAGAGGCCGCCGCCTCGCGCCACCGGCGTCTAGGAGCTCGCCGGTCATCCACTGACGTCTAGGAGGCCGCCGCCCCGCGCCACCACACCGGAGCACCTCGCCACTGGTGACTAGCTCCGCTGCTCCCTACATCGTCTTTCTCTCTCCCTCGGTTTTTATTTTCTCTCTCTCCCTCTGGTTTGACTCACCCTCCCATGTCCATGCCCGTGCAGGTAGTCGCCATGGATGACCTGGAGCTATCTGGCATGATCGGGAAGAGGAGCGGCCTGGCTCTGCCATAGAAACGGGCCCTCTCCAACAGCCACTGTTGGATCTGGTCTTCAGCTGTCCGTTCATGCCTCTGGCGACGCCAATCATCGCTAGGTCTTACAATTGCTGCCATTGACAGCACACATGTGATCGAGATTTTTTTTGTTTTTGAAAGTAATAGCAGTAGCGCGGGGTATAAGACCCACTACAGCTAATTAGCAGTAGCGTTGTTCGCAACGCATGCCACAGCTAACCATGTATAGCAGTAGCGTGTGTCAACACGCGCTACTGCTACAAGTTAGCTGTGGCGCCGTATCAGTAGCGCGGGCACCCGCGCTACTGATACACCCAAAACCCGCGCTGCTGCTAGGCTTTTCCCTAGTAGTGTTTGGGCCTAAGGAAATGCATTATGGAGTAGTTATTAGATGATGTTTTGCGAGGGTGACAGAAGCTTAAACCCTAGTTTATGCGCTATTCTGTAAGGGACAGATTGGAACTTTTCTCTTAGTTACGGATGCTTGCGAGGGGGTTAATCATAAGTACTCCCTCGTTCCATCTATATAGGGCCTAATGTGTTTTTCAAGACCTCCTTTGACTATTGACAAGATTAATAGTAAATGAGATGTATAATGTGAAAATTATTTCATTGGAAGGTCCTTTCACATACGAATTTGACTATATGCTTTGTGTAAGTTGCATGTCATATATTATTGCTCTAACTTTTGGTCAAAGTTAGGCTAGAAAAATGTGTTAGGCCCTATATAGATGGAAGGGGAGTAGGAGGTTTGTTTTAAGTAAGAACAACATCTAAGCACCGGTCCACCCACACATCAAATTATCAAAGTAGCGAAAACGTATCGAATCAACATGATGAAAGTGACTAGATGAAATTCCCGTGTACCCTCAAGAATGCTTTGCCTATTATAAGACACCGTTCTGGCCTATCCTTTGCCTCAAAAGATTAGGCTACCTTTCTGCACTTTTTTGACCACTATCATTACTTGCTCATTCCAAATTATCGTGCTACCAAACTACTCTGTTACTTACAAATTTTAGCACTTGTAGACATTACCTTGCTGAAAACCACTTGTCTTTTCCTTCTGCTCCTCGTTGGGTTCGACACTATTACTTATTGAAAAGTATATAATTGGTCCCATATACCTGTGGGTCATTAAGGCAATTTTCTGGCGTCGTTGCCGGGGAGTGAAGCGCTCTTAGTAAGTGGAAATTGGTAAGGAAAAATTATTAGTACATGCTGAAATTTATTGTCACTTGTTACTATGGAAAACAATCCTTTGAGGGGTTTGTTTGGGGTATCTTCACCTCGACCGGAACCACAATTAGTTACCCCTCAACCTACCGGAGCTATTGAAAATATTGAATATGAAATTCCATTGGGTTTCATACAACAACTGCTAGCCAATCCTTATGCAGGAGATGGAACCGAACATCCTGATATGCACTGTCACATCCTTAGCTCTGGCCTATTCTGTGATTGCTTCCATGTGTGCATCATGTCTATATTTCTGAAACTTGAACTGAGGAATTTTGGAAGCCTCAAAAACTTAAATAAAAGAGGGGCAAAAACCCTAGAAATCTCATTCATTGCTCCAAAATGCTCTTCTTAAATGTTTGATAATTTTTGGTAAGGGTTCTGGTCCCAACCAAAATATTGAACATTTTTAAGGAATTATTTTTGGGACTTTGGATTTAATTCATTAGCTATTTGAATTTGAATTATATTCATATAATTAGAATATAATTTCAAATACCCCTGAAATATTTTATAAGCTTTTGGAAAAATCCATCTAGCAATATAAAATATTCAGAGGAGTTTTTGGCATTGTTTGAATTATTTTTAATTCAAAACAGTGGCAAAAGAATTAAATAAAAGAAAAAAACAGAACAGAATTAAATAAATCAGAGCAGAAAGCCTACCTGGCCTTACCCGTGCAGCCCACCAGAGCCGGCCCAGCTCCTGTGCTGGTCCAGCACTGTGCGACCCAGCCCACCTCCTCCTCCCTGTCGCCTTCCTCCTCGCGCCAGTAGGCAGAGGAGGGACTCGGCGCACGCGCCCGAGCTCGCCACGCCACCACCCTGCTCGTCTGCTTCGCCTGAGGCCACCACGACGCCTCGCGCCTTCTCCTCGGCGCCGCCTCGACCCCTGGAACCCTCCCGCTCACTCCCTCGTCCCCATCTCTCCTCTATTCCCTCTCTCTCGCCCGGACCGAACGGAGCCGCCGCCACCGACAAGCTTCCTCGCGGCCACCGCCACCCCTTCTCCTCCCCGACGCGCTCCTGAGCTCCGCAGTGCCTCCCTCGACCTCCCTGTCGGCTCACGCGACCGGAGAAGCCCCGAAGCGCCGTCCCGACGTTTTCCCCCTCCTCGGCCACCAAGGACCGCCGTTGTCGATTCGCCGCCTCCGACGCCTCCCCGAGCTCCCCGAGGCCACCGTCGCAACCCCTGTGAGCTCCGCCACCGTTTCCCCCCCTCTTTCCCTCTTCGTTTGATTGCCGTAGCCGTCGCCCCCTTGATGACCGAAACCCGCCGCCGCCTGTGATCGCCGCCAACGTGCCTCCGGCCACCTAGTGGCCCGGCTGTCGTGCTCAGCTTCCTCCCCGCGCTGCCTAGAGCACGTAGGTGCCTCGCACGAGCCTCCCCGGCCACCGTAGCGTCGACCCCGAGCTCGCCCGAGCTCCGGCGACCGCCACGGTCGATGCCGGTGACGACTCCGGCCATCTTAGGCCCAGCCGCTGCCACTACTCGACGCGGACGAGTGCCTGCGTCACGTAGACGCCCTCCGCCGGCCATTTGGTCGCCGGAGGAGGGAAACCGCACCCCTCCGCCATCTCTGGCTCCGCCGGCGACGAGCCGCGGGTCAACTCCGGCGAGTTGACCCAGGTTTGACCTTCCCCGTGTGTCCCTGATGTGTGGGCCACCCCCCCCTGAAATTTTAGTTAGTATTAGTTTAACACTAATTAACCTAGGTTAGTTAGCTGATTAGTCGCTGACCAGTGGGCCCCGGCCCCACAAACAGTTTAGTTAGAATTAACTTAAGGCTAATTAACTTGGTTAATTAGTTGTGTCACTGACCAGTGGACCCCACTGGTCAGTTTGACCCAGACCAGCCCCTGTTGACTCTGCTGAGGTCAGAATGACGTCATGCTGATGCAATATTCCTTTTCTGGAATTTAGTTTATTTTATAATAATCAGGAAATTCCAGAAAATGCCTAAAACTTCTAAAATTCATAGAAATTCAACCGTAGCTCCAAATTAAATAATTTATATATGAAAAATTATCAGAAAAATTCAAGGAATCCATCTGTACCATTTTCATGCATGTTAGAACAACTTATAGCTGCTGTTTAGCACAAATCAATTAAATGGCATTTGAATAATCACATATGGAGTTTGAATTTGAATATTATATTCAAACCAACTTCATTTAATCTGTTGCTAGTTGCATTAGCTCAAAACACATTCATATTGCCATGTCATGAGCATGCATCATATTGTGCATTGCATTGATTGTGTCTTTCCTCAGTTGCCGGTGATTGCCCCCTTCCGATAGACGTGATACCGATGATGTGATCGTTGACACTGATGAAGACTCAATGTTATCTTCAGAAGTGCCAGGCAAGCAAAACCCCCTTGTTCATTCTGATACAATCCTACTCTCTCGCTCCTGCTCTCTATTACTGCATTAGGACAACAACGATTCAACTGTTACCTGCTGCGGTAGCTGAACCCTTTTATCCTCTGCATGACCTGTCATTGCCACAGTAAATAGATGAAACCCACTAGTATGAGTAGGAGTTGTTTGAGCCCTGATGTGCCTACTCATTCATGCTTGATTGTCATGCCTGCTACTGCTTAGAGTTGAGTCAGGTCTGATTCATCCGGGATGAATCAGAGGCGTGTGAACATGTCCTACTGTGTGTGAGCTAAGTGTGTGAACACGATTTGGTAAAGGTAGCGGTGAGAGGCCATGTAGGAGTACATGGTGGGTTGTCTCATTGCAGCCGTCCTCAGGAACTGAGTTCTGTGTTTGTGATCCATGATTCAGCTACTACCACGCATTGGGCCCGAAACCAATGGACCCTCTCGGCTTCTTGATCACCCTTGTCCTCTGTCCAGGAGTTGCAAGTAGTTTCTGGTGTTTGTAGTATGCTGGAGGCCGTGCGCAGCGCTGACCGTAGGGGTGGGCTGTGATGCGGTAGGCACGTGGCACAGTGTACCGGGCACCCGTTTGGTGTCTCGGGAACCCTGTTCACATCGTTTGGGGCTGTGAGCGAAACTCCGGCCGGATCTCCTCATGGATGGAACCCGAATAGGCGATAAACCTGGACTAGAGACTTGAGTGTTTAGGTAGGCCGTGGCCGACACCCACGTTGGGCTTCCGCTTGAAGGTTGCCGAGTACATGTCGTGTAAACGGCGGTAAGTGGTGAGAGCGTGTGTGAAGAAGTACACCCCTGCAGGGTTAACCTAATCTATTCGAATAGCCGTGTCCGCGGAAAAGGACTTCTGGGTTGCTTATATCAGTTCATAAACAAGTGAAAGTGGATACTCTAAAATACGCAAGATAAGCGTGAGTGCTATGGATGGCGTTCTCATAGGGAGACGGGAGCGGATCCATAGTGGTGTATTGATATGGTGAATATGTGGACTCGTGTGCGCCACCTCAAAAGAGTTACTTGCAGTCGTAGTTCAGGATAGCCACCGAGTTAAAGCTGGCTTGCTGCAGTTAAACCCAACCATCCCTTTGTTGATAATGATGCATATGTAGATAGTTCTGATGTAAGTCTTGTTGGGTACATTTGTACTCACGTTTGCCTATTTTATGTTTTTGCAGAGAGACTTCGGTCTCACTAGTAGTTTCGCGTGGACTTCGACGTTTAGCTTGTTACCTCAGCTACGATCTTGTGCCCTCGGCAGGATCTAGTAGATAGTCAGGCTTCTCAGCCTTTTTCCTTTATAGATGTCTGTACCCAGACATGATAGCTTCCGCTTGTGCTTTGACTTGTATGCTCTGAGTGTTGGGTCATGAGACCCATGTTTGTAATATCTCGCTCCTCGGAGCCTATTGATAAATACTTGAGTCGTAGAGTCATTTTGTGATGCCATGTTGTATTGCACATATCGAGCATATTGTGTGTATGTTATTGAAATGCTTGGTATGTGTGGGATCTGACTATCTAGTTGTTTATCTTTAGTAGACTCTCTTACCGGGAAATGTCTCCTAGTGTTTCCACCGAGCCATGGTAGCTTGCTACTGCTCCGGAACACTTAGGCTGGCCGGCATGTGTCCTTCTTCGTTCCTGTGTCTGTCCCTTCGGGGAAATGTCACGCGATGAATACCGGAGTCCTGTTAGCCCGCTACAGCCCGGTTCACCGGAGTCCTGCTAGCCCAGTGCTACAGCCTGGATTCACTCGCTGATGACCGACACGTTCG
Source organism: Triticum aestivum (assembly GCF_018294505.1). Lineage (NCBI taxonomy): Eukaryota > Viridiplantae > Streptophyta > Magnoliopsida > Poales > Poaceae > Triticum > Triticum aestivum. The sequence continues at coordinate 398,675,499 of NC_057803.1, read as the reverse complement.
ATGCTGGGTCATGGATGCCTGTCCCTGTAAGTTTGTGCCACTTTGGGTTTACGACTAGCCATGTCAGCCCGGGCTCCTTATCATATGGATGCTAGCGACACTGTCATATACGTGTGCCAAAAGGCGCAAACGGTCCCGGGCAAAGGTAAGGCGACACCCGTGGGAATACCGTGCGTGAGGCCGCAAAGTGATATGAGGTGTTACATGCTAGATCGATGTGGCATGGAGTCGGGTCCTGACATGCACTTGATATATGTGGAAGAAATTTGTGGATTGTTTAAGCTTGCAGGTTTACTCAGAGATTAAGTTAAAAAGAAGATTTCCCTATATCTTTGAAGGGAAAATCACTGGCATGGTATAGGCTATGCAATGATATTGGATCTTGGAATTGGAATCGATTGAAATTGGAGTTTCACCAAAAGAATTATCTTATGCATCTAGTTCATCGTTATCAGAATTATATATATATATATACATATATAATTTTTTGCCTCATGAAGGAGAAAGTATTGCTCTAGCCTGAGGGAGGCTTAAGTCAATGTTATATACAACCCCAATCATGAGCTCTCAAGAGAAATTATTATTTAGAACTTCTGTGCTCGGCTTTCTCGTGATGACCAATCCATGCTCGATACTTCTTGTACTAGTTCATTTATGAAGAAGACTTTTGTATTCTGGTGGGGTCCTTTAGAAATAATTAAACACAACTCTGAAGATTGGGAACTCGGCGAAGGTAAAGAGTCAGGTATAAAGCTTATGTATGATTGTGTCAAATCTTTTATGAGTATCGATGCTTTTCAAAAGTTTAGCACTAAATATGGACTTGACTCTGAGATAGTAGCCTCCTTTTGTGAATCATTTGCTACTCATGTTGATCTCCCTAACGAGAAGTGGTTTAAATATCCCCCACCTATTAAATAAGAAATTAAAGAACCGGTACTAGCTAAAGAGGAAACTATTACTTATAATGTTGATCCACTTGTTCCTACTTCTTATATTGAAAAACCACCTTTCCCTGATAGGATCAAGGAACATGCTAAAGTTTCAACTGTTGTCAAAGAAAGTTATATTAGAGCACCTAAACCTGATGAACAAATCAAAGTAGAACCTCGTGTTTCTATGGTTAAGGATCTCCTGGAAGAAAATATAGATGGCCATATTAGTTACTTCTGCGAAGAAGCTCCTAGAATTTCCAAACACGATAAAACGGATAAACATAGACCTATTGTTGGCATGCTCGTTGTCTCAGTTAAAATAGGATATTGCTGTTATCATGGTTTATATGACATAGGTTCTAGCATGAGTACTATTCCCTATTCCTTATATCAAGAGATTATGAATGACATAGCACTCGCAGAAATAGAAGACATAGATTGTAACGCCCCGTATGTAACTTGCCATATTTGTATTCCAGCTCTTGCCATTTTTGGCTCTAAGTTATGATATTCCCTCGTGGTTAGGTTTTTTCTTTGTTTTGCAGTTTTTCCATGTCGTGCATCTCATATCATGTCATCATGTGCATTGCATTTGCATACGTGTTCATCTCGTGCATTCGAGCATTTTCCCTGTTGTCCGTTTTGCATTCCAACACTCCTACGTCCTCCAGTGTCCCCTTTTGCCTCTTTTCGTGTGCGGTGTTAAACGTTCTCGGATTGGACCGAGATTTGCCAAACGGCCTTGGTACACTACCGGTAGACCGCCTGTCAAGTTTCGTGCCATTCGGACTTCGTTTGATACTCCAATGGTCAACCGAGGAATGTAAAGGCCTCGTGTGTGTTGTAGCCCAACACCCCTCCAAAGTGGCCCAAAACCCACCCAAAACCTTTCCATCCTCTCGGCCGTTTGATCACGACCGTGTGGCCGAAAATCGTACCTCATTTGGACTCTCCTAGCTCCCTCTACCTATAAATATATGCCCCATCCGAAATGTTCGGGCGAAACCCTAGATCACATCACCCCCAACGCCACCGGACACGTCCGGCGTCACCGAACACCCATGCCGCCGTCCGCATCCAATCTAGCACCGCCACGTGGCCGCTCCACCCGCCTCCGCCATCCTGCTCGCCCGGCCCGCTGCAGGCCCGCGCGGCCCGCGCGTCGCCCACGCCGACCGGGTGTGTTCCCGCGCCTCCCGCTGCTCCGGTGTGCGCTCCGGCCACCGCCTCGCTGCGGGACCTCGCCGCTCCACTGCCTGTCAACCTCTCCATCATGCCCCGCGACACTCCGTCCGCCGCCGCCTCATCTGCCGTCGTTCGCGCGCCCGCGCCTCCTCGTCCTCGCTGGCGCCGCGCCCACCTCTCCTCTGGTCAGATCTCTCTTCCCCGTCCCCGGATCCGGCGAGCTCTACTTCCATCTCTGGCGAGAGTCCGGTCATCTTCGGTTCGCATGCCGCCCAGATCCAGATCCAGCTACAGTAATCCCTAGGTCGAATTTTGCCTAAGTCCTTTTCTACATATTTTTTTAGCATTCTTCATCATGACATAACTCTTAATCCCTGCTCCGTTTTGCACGTGTGATATATCAAATTGTTCGTCTAGATGTCCTCTTCATTTCATTACATTACATCATGCTTGTTTGAGTCCATCTTGATGCCTAAAATGTTGTTGCAAGAGTGCTATAAAATGTTAGTTTCTGTTTCTTATCAGATTATGGAGATTTGTCATTTTTGCGATGATTTATGTGTGCCTCCTATGAACTTGAGCCCTACATGTGTTTTGGGCTATGCCATGCCATCTTTACAGGGGTGTATTCCATGTATTTTTGTGATCAATGTGGTGACTAGCGCAAGTATGCAATCATTCCCCTGATGTTATTTTTATGCCACGTATTCATGTTGTTATAGAGTGATCCATGTCGTTTTTGAGCATGTTCAATAAGGATGATTTTGAGATATTATTATGTTCTATCCATCCGTGTCTTTGTTTGCAATTATGGAGTTCACTAGCATGACTCAATCTTGCTCTACTTTCGCTATAAAATGTTCCTGGCAGATTGTTTACGTGTTAATCAATTTTGCCAAGGTTGTTGTAGTTGAAATATGCATGCCCTGAGATGGTTCTTGCCATGGTTAGCTACTTGATCATGTCTTCTTGCTGGGTGTACGCTTAGTTTGTCATGCAAAGCCTTGTGATGAGTGCATCAAGCTCGCAAACATGCCTACGTAACTCTGATTTTGCCATGTCAAGTTTTCCATCAAGTCTGAATCTGTTAACGAAACTTGATATGTTAACATGGGTGCCATCATATTTTCTGATCCTTTTTGGCTTATGGTCAGTAAGGGACTAATCTTATATGCTTTGATTAGTTTCATGCCATGCTTTGCTTTGCCATGATCTGTTCATGTAGCATGTTGTTGTGTTGCTTTAAACATTGCTTCCTGATGTTAATTCCTGACATGTTATTCTCACTAAGTCTGTGAACCTGGTATCTTTTGCATTTTTGCCATGCTTGTTTGAACCTGCTATTGTGTGATTTATCCGTAGCTCAGTGTTCATCTTTTGTCAAGAATCTTGAGTGGATCACTGCCATGTGCTTCGTTGCTATGTTGGAGTGCGGTAGCTTAGTTTCTTGTTGCATTCTAGATGGCACCGTGCTGTTAATCGCAGGATTGTGCCACTATTGTTTTGCTTGCCGTTTGCAAACCGTGCATCCGTTTCCGGTGATCTTTAAATTGATTTTGATTGAAATCAACTCATCTTTCCAGCGGCGCTCTTGGTTTGCCAAGTTGAGGCCTGGTTCAATTTTTTCCTTTCGTAGCACGCATATGCATTGCATATTACATCCCGCATATCATGCCATGTTTTGCATCATGTTGCTTGTGCATTGCACCGTGGTTGATTGTGTTTACCTTGCTTGTGTTCTTGCTTTGGGTAGAGCCGGGAGACGAGTACGTGATCGAGGAACCCGTTGAGTACGCATACGAGGACCAAGCTTACGTCAACTCGGAGAACTTTGCAGGCAAGATGACCATACCCTCGAAATCACTTCTATCTTTGCTTGCTAGTTGCTCGCTCTATTGCTATGCCTATGCCGTGGTACCTACCACTTGCTATATCATGCCTCCCATATTGCCATGTCAAACCTCTAACCCACCTTGTCCTAGCAAACCGTTGTTTGGCTATGTTACCGCTTTGCTCAGCCCCTCTTATAGCGTTGTTAGGTGCGGGTGAAGATTGGAATTTGTTCCTTGTTGGAACATGATTATTGTTGGGATATCATTATTATATCTTGTTGATTTTATTGCACCTATATACTTGGTAAAGGGTGGAAGGCTCGGCATTTTGCTTGGTGTTTTGTTCCACTCTTGCCGCCCTAGTTTCCGTCATACCTATGTTACGTTCCTTGATTTTTTTGTTCCTTACGAGGTTGGGTTATAATGGGTACCCCTTGACAGTTCGCCTTGAATAAAACTCCTCCAGCAAGGCCCAACCTTCATTTTACATTTGCCTAACATCCTATAACCTTCCCTTGGGTTTTCGTGACCCGAGGGTCATCTTTATTTTAAACCCCCCCGGGCCAGTGCTCCTTTGAGTGTTGGTTCGAAACGGGCAGCCTGCGGGGCCACCTCGGGGCAACTCGAGGGTTGGTTTTACTCGTAGCTTGACCTACCTGGTGTGTCCTGAGAACAAGATACGTGCGACTCCTATCGTGATTTGTCGGCACATCAGGCGGCTTTGCTGGTCTTGTTTTACCATTGTCGAGATGTCTTGTAACCAGGATTCCGAGTTTGATCGAGCCGTCCTGGGAGAATGAATATCCCTCGTTGACCGTGAGAGCTTGTGATGGGCTAAGATGGGACACCCCTGCAGGGATTTGAACTTTCTAAAGCCGTGCCCGCGGTTATGGGTAGATGGGAATTTGTTAATGTCCGGTTGTAGAAAACTTGAAACTAAACTTAATTAAAAAGAATCCAGAGTGTGTGTAACCGTGATGGTCTCTTTTCGGCGGAGTCCAGGAAGAGAACACGGTCTCGTATTATGATTGAACGTAAGTATTTCTAGGATCACTTCTTGATCATAGATTCTCGAACGTGCTTTGCCTTCTCTTCTTGCTCTCTTTTGCGTATGTTAGCCACCATATATGCTAGTGCTTGCTGCAGCTCCACCTCATACCTTTTCCCTACCTATAAGCTTAAATAGTCTTGATCGCGAGGGCGTGAGATTGCTGAGTCCCCGTGACTCACAGATTACTTCCAAAACCAGATGCAGGTGTCGATGATGCCATTCCAGGAGATGCGACTGAACTCAAGCGGGAGTTCGATGAGGAGTCAGGAAGTTACTACGTTTCCTTTCTAGACGATCAGTAGTGGAGCCCAGTTGGGGCGATCGAGGATCTTATGCATTTGGGGTTGTCTTTATTTTGGTTCTGTAGTTGGACCTTGATTGTATCTGGATGATGTAATGCTATATTTATGTATTGTGTGAAGTGGCGATTGTAAGCCAACTCTATACCTCTTTCTTATTCAGTACATGGGATGTGTAAAGATTACCCCTCTTGCGACATGCCTACAATGCGGTTATGCATCTAAGTCATGCTCCGACACGTGTGAGATATAGCTGCATCGTGGGTGTTACAACTTGGTAATCAGAGCCTTCCCTGACTTAGGAGCCCCCTGCTTGATCGAATCGCTGGCATTGTTGGGTCTAGCAAAATGTTTTGAGTCTTATAGGATTATATATATCGGAGAGTAGGATTCTTTTTACACCTCAGTCCCTTCGTCGCTCTGGTGAGGCATCCTGACGTAGAGTTTTGACTCTTCTCTTCTCAAATTTCACTAAATATTTTTTAGGATCATGTGGGTATCTTGGAATCGTTCCGATGGTTTTCTGACGAGAACATTGTTCTTGGTGCATCCTGACATTTAGGGGTTGTGGCAGTGTCCCGGGGAGTTGAGCTCCGAGGTGTTGTCGTCACAATTTTATCATTGCAGTTCTGGAATACCTAAGTTTTGCCGACATCGAAAATCTCTTTTATGCAGTAGTTGGTGAGATAACCTCGAAGCCACCCAGTACTGGGGCGGGAGTTCGGGAGTATTGCCATAACTCGTATAACGGATGTTTTTCGAAGGTTGAGGTAAATGATTTCCGAAGGTTTCTTGGTTATGTGTTGAAGGATGGGTACAGCTGGATGTAGGATTTGCTAGTTTTGGGTGAGATATTATGCTTCCCCTATATCCCCAACACCTGATTGCATAACCGGAAAATTTCGGGAGTTTCATAGGTGGGACTTCATGTAGCTCTAGTATTTCTTCCGCAGATATTTGGTTCGTGATTGGGTAATCCTTACCAAGTATTTGTTCATGTCCGTACCTTGTTGTTTTATTCATCTACCTCTACCTAAGTGGCTCTCAATTTATGGAAGTGTGATCACTTAATTTGGAATTCATTCTTTCATTTTTTTCGAATGTTAAGGTTATATGTTGCAATTTCGATCCATTGATTCAGCTTGAATATATGTCTGTCAAGATACTAACGGATGTCACCCTCATCAGGATGGCTCCTCAAACGCATCAGAATCCGGAACCTCCGCCACCACCTCCACCTCCGGAGGCATGGCAAGCTGTGATGGCTGCTACCAACACCAACGCGCAATTGATTATGCAACTCTTGCAAGAGTGCAACCAAAGAAATCAAGGGAATGGCAACAATCAAACTCAGTTTGCTACCCTCAACGAGTTCCTCGCAAACCAGCTGAAGACCTTCAATAACTGTGTCGGGGCCATAGATGCTGACGATTGGCTCATGGATATCTGCAATCATTTTGAGTGTAGCAATGTCAGGCCTAAGGACTTTGTCAACTTTGCTTTGTTCCAACTCAAAGACCAAGTTGTTGAGTGGTATCAACAATACAAAGATTCCAGAGGAGGTCGTGTGATTACCTGGGATGATTTCCGCCAAGACTTCAGAGCTCACCACATTCCTCAGAGTGTTGTTGAGAGTAAGCATGAGGAGTTCTGCAATCTGAAGCAGGGCAGCTTGTCTGTTTACCAATACAACATCTTGTTCTAGAGGCTCGCTTGCTTCGCTAAACAAGACGTCCCTGATGAGAAGAGCATGATTTATCAGTTCAGAGGTGGCCTCAAAGAAGATCTGTAGCTAGCCCTCGTGCTTTTTGAGCCAAAAAAGTATGATGAATTCTACAACATGGCACTGAAACAAGAATCTGCTCAGATCATGTGCGATGCATCTAAGAAGAGAATCAAGGATGCTACTCCTTCTTCTTCAACTCAAGTGGCAGCTAAGCAGCAAAAGTACTGGTTGCCTCCTCCTCCTCCGTTCCGTCAGCCTTATCAGTAGAAAAGCAAAGGTGGCAATGGATCTTACCACCCACCCAACCTAGCCTTTCAGAACAAAGCTTCGTCTCATGCTCCAAGATCAAGTGCTCCGTATCACCGTCCACACTCAGAGGTCACCTGCAGCAAGTGTCAGCAGAAGGGTCACTATGAAAACAAATGTTTCAACCAGAGGCGTCTTCCTCCTCCTCCTCCTGTGAGATCTGCCAGCAATGCCGTGGTCAAGCATAACCCCAAGCATGCCAAAGTCAACATGATGAACGCAGCTCAGGCAGAGGACTCGTCAGAAGTGATCATGGGTAACCTTCCTGTTAATGATATTCCTGCAAAAGTTCTTTTTGATACTGGTGCATCGCATTGTTTCATGTCAAGACCATTTTTTGCCAAGAATGAATTAACTTCTTCTCATTTGGGAAAATCCATGGATATCGTTTCTCCGAGTAAACGGTTGAGTGCCAGTTTTGTGGTTCCAGATGTTTCTATTAAGATGGGTGACTATAAGTTTCTTTCTTCTCCAATGGTCCTTGGTAACTCGAATATTGATCTAATTCTTGGCATGGACTGTCTTTCTAAGCACAAGGCTCAACTTGATTGTGCTGCCAGGCAGATTCAATTGACACACTCATCTGAGGATGTGATCGTCTTTGCCGCTCGTGATGATACCATTCGACTGTTTTCTCTCAATGAGAAGGGCGAGTTGGATGCCATCTCTCAGATTCCAGTCATTTTTGAATATCAAGACGTCTTTCCAGAAGAGCTTCCAGGAATGCCTCCTCACCGGCCAGTTGAATTTGTATCGATCTTGAGCCTGGCACGGAACCTGTTTGCAAACGTCCTTACAAGCTTGGACCAGAAGAGTTGAAGGAGCTAAAGAAACAACTCGATATACAAGAGTGTATGGGTCTAATCAAATCTAGGTCTTCTCCATGGGGTTGTGGTGTTCTTTTTGTCAAGAAGAAGGATGGCACGGACCGACTTTGTGTTGACTACCGTCCATTGAACAAGAAGACCATAAAGAACAAGTACCCACTTCCCAACATCAATGAGCTATTCGAACAACTCAAAGGTGCTCAAGTATTCTCCAAGCTTGACCTCCGTATGGGCTATCATCAGATTCGCATTCATGAACAAGATACCCCCAAGACAGCATTCAGGAAAAGCTATGGGTCATATGAATACATTGTCATGTCTTTCGGCCTTGTCAACGCTCCTCCAACATTCTCTCGCATGATGAACCTCATCTTCAACCCTTACACAAATGACTTCGTCTTGGTCTATCTCGATGACCTTTTGGTCTTTTCCAAGAAGAAGGAGGATCATGCCAAGCACTTGAGATTGGTGCTGGATAAACTCAGAGAACATCAATTTTATTGGAAGTTTTCAAAGTGTGAGTTTTGGCTCGATGAGGTTCTCTACCTTGGGCATATCATCTCCGCCAAGGGCATAGCTGTTAATCCTGAGAAGGTGTCTGTAATTGTTAATTGGGAACTACCTCAGAATGTGAAGCAACTCCGCAGCTTCCTTGGGCTCGCAAGCTATTGTCGAAGATTCGCTGAGAATTTCTCTAAGATTGCGAAGCCTCTTTCCAACCTCCTCCAGAAGCATGTGAAGTATGTCTGGACGCCTGAATGTGACATCGCTTTCAACACCCTCAAATAGAAGTTAGTCACAGCTCCAGTTCTGACTCCTCCTGATGAATCCAAACCATTTGAGGTTTTTCTATGATGCTTCCCTCCATGGTCTCGGTGTTGTGTTAATGCAAGAGAAGAAAGTTGTGGCCTATACCTCTCTCCAGTTGAAGCCCAACGAAAAGAACTACCCCACTCATGACCTCGAGTTAGCGGCAGTTGTCCGTGCTCTTTTAACATGGAGACATCTCTTGTTGGGAAGGAAAGTGGACATCTTCACTGATCATAAGAGTCTCAAGTACATCTTCACTCAGCCCAACCTCAACCTCAGGCAGACTCGTTGGGTCGAAATGATTCAAGAGTATCATCCGAGTATTGAATATACTCCAGGCAAGGCCAACGTCATTGCTGACGCATCAAGGAGGAAGGCTTACTGCAACAGTTTGATTCTTAAGCCCTTCCTACCGGACCTTTGTGAAGCTTTTCGCAAACTTAATCTCCAAGTTGTTCCTCAAGGATTCCTTGCCAACCTCCAAGTCTCTCCTACCTTGGAAGATCAGATTCGTGAGGCTCAACTTCTTGATGCCATGGTGAAGAAGGTGAAGATTGAGATTGCTAAGAGCCAACCCAAGTACAAGTGTTATCGCCTTGATGACAAAGATACTCTATTCTTTGAGGATCAAATTGTTGTTCCTAAGGGTGACATTCATAAAGTCATTATGAACGAGGCTCACAATTCACTCCTTTCTATTCATCCTGGAAGTACAAAGATGTACCATGACCTCAAGCAGTCGTATTGGTGGACTCGAATGAAGCGCGAGATTGCTCAGTTCGTGAATGAATGTGATGTCTGCAGAAGAGTGAAAGCAGAACACCAACGACCAGCTGGTCTCCTCTAACCTCTTGCCATTCCAGAATGGAAGTTTGACCATATTGAGATGGACTTCGTGACTGGATTTCCCAAGTCCAAGAGTGGCAATGATGTTATCTTCGTTGTCATCGACAAGCTCACTAAAGTGGCTAATTTTCTTCCTATCAAAGAATCTATCACAGGAGCTCAGTTGGCAGAGCTATATACCTCCAGGATTGTCTCCTTGCACGGCATTCCGCAGTTGATATCTTCAGATCGTGGAAGCATCTTGTAACGCCCCAAGACCGGAGATTCAGATGCCATCCATGGATTCCGGGTTTCGTCATGTGTTTTGTTTTGCTTCTTGCTTTCCCTTTTGCATCATGTCGGAGTAAATAACCATGGGTAGCCTAGCCGGCCCCCCTTGGCCCTTCTGAAGAAATTACGAGCCGACTTCGGCCCTCAAGAATCCAAGACACAGGGCCGCCTTCCCCTTGCCGGCTATCGGAAGGCGGCCTGACTTCAGCCCTCATGAAGAGAAGCCGCGGGAGGGCCGGCTCCGAGAAGCCAGCCGCGAGAAGGCCGACTCCAAGAAGCCGGCTCCCATAAAGCGGTCAAGATCGTACCATCGAAGTCTGCATCCATATCATGGTGATGTGACGGGGCGTGGCTACAGTGAAGCCTGCCACCCCCGAATCCCGGAGCACGCCTGGCACAGTACGTCGTACGGGTAGCCATGACCCGTCTGGCGCAGCACTGTTGCCACGTTGACCCTGATGTCATCCACGACGGGCTACCAGTACGGCCCACAGGCGGTGGGCTCCTTCGGGCAGAGAGACACCTGAAGGCGGCCAGACCTCCCCCAGTCGGCCCAAGATAGAGCCGGCTCCCCACAGCCGGCTTGCCACCTCCCTCGAAGGAGACGCCCCATTAAGGAGACGAGACGCGGTGAGGCTACAACGATCACCCGCCGGACGGCGGCACAGTAGCCACGCCCACTTCGACGAAGCCCTCGTCACCAGGATTGAGCAACAGTAACCAGCCACCGACAAGGCCCTAGACAGTGGGGCCTGCCTGTCGGCCAAGGAGCCGGCAGCCGGCGGGACCCAGTAGCCGGCGGGCCCCAGCAGCCGGCGCAGAAGCCGGAGAGCGAAGACACAGATAGCTGGGCCCCGCGCCCAGCCGGATTACCATTGTACCCCCGGGGGGTAGGCCTATATAAACCCCCCGGGGCATCCATGCAAAAAGAGATCAATCCCAGCTAGTTTCAGACACCACATAGGGAGGAGAAGAGAGCAAGTCGTGCCCTTCTTCCTCCTCTCGCCAAACAGCTCAAGGAGCACCGTGTAGCTACTTGTTCATCTAGTGACCATGCGGAGACCCCGCAGAGCAGCAGTAGGGGTGTTATCTCCATGGAGAGCCCCGAAGCTGGGTAAGATTCGCCGGCGTGCATGTCTTCGCCTCATCCCGTTTCCAGGCACCGGCGAGGTCTTACTGGCTCCCACAATGATAAGCCACCCGTTGGCATATGTCGCACCTACCACCCGACATTTGGCGCCCACTGTGGGGCCAGGTGCACCGCCGTCCGGAGACCTGTTCTGGACGGGAACCCTCTTCCTCCCCCGCGAGCGTAGCCAGCCCGGCATGCCCGATGGCGCTTGCCACGACGTGCTACAAGGCGTCACCAACATCTGTGCGGCGAGCAGCCTCACCGATCTCCTTGACAAGACTCTCATCTCTGAGGAGCTCGCCTCCGACGCGGGCACCGACCACCTTGTCAACCTCCTCGGCCAGCTCCACGTCTCCGGCGAGCCTGCCGTGGACTTGGAGTCGGTTGGCTCCACCGATCCGATGCCCGTCGACTCCGACACGGCCTCACTCGATGCGCTCCCCACCAACATCGCAATCTACAATGACCTGCTTCCCTGGGCCGATGGCTGCGACGCTGTCACCACCGAGGTGATGGTCATCGACCACGGCGGCGCTTCTGACGAGAGCGCCCACGACGCCCCGCACGCGGCGGTCCATGACTTGTCCATCCCCCTCCCGGCCGATGCCGACGCTGAAGCAATGGAAGCTCGCCGCCTTGCCCTCCTCGCAGAGGGCCGGATGTTGGTTTCCATGAGACGCCTCGCTGAGGCCCACCGACGCAAGGCCGACCACGCCGCCTTTGGCACGCCGCCCCCAGGCAGGCCTAGCCGGGCCGGCGTTGTTAGACAGCGCGGCGCTGTCGTCGCCGATACGCTAGGAGTTGACCGCCTAGTCTACGCTACTCCACTCGAGAACCTGCGCGCCGCCCAGGCGGCCGTAGACGAGCTAGATGGACTGGGGGCCGAAGAACTCCCCCACATGACCCGACGCATCCAGCAGCTGATCGATGCAGCCGCGCAGCGGCACGAAGCCGACGCCCGCGCGAAAAGCCCTCCCCCGCGCCGAGATCATGGCATGACGTCTCGGACGCCGACTACAGGTATAACCCGCGCGCGGCGCAAGAAAGAACCGGCTGCCAGCCGAAGCCGAAACCGAATGTCCATCGAGCGAGACGCAGAAGGCCACCCCCGGGCCGTGGAGTGGCGGGGCAACCCGCCTCCACCCCGGCCCCGTGGGGAGAGATATCCCACCCCGCCGCCTGTTGCGCATCCAACTCTCAGCAGCCGGCTAGGTCGCCGCGAAGGAGTCGGCGAGAACGACGCCCGCCATCGGATCGACCGCCTGGCGCGATCCCTGGCGCTAGAAGAAGAAGATGATGTTGGCCCGCCTTGCTTCGGCCCCTGCATCCGCGACGAGCCTTTCCCCCAAAGGGTTCTCGCTCCCAAGAGACACGCCCAAGTACAACGGCTCCGTGAAGCCGGAAGATTGGTTGATCGACTACTCCACGGCGGTTAACATAGCCAACGGCAATAGGTGCGTTGCCGTGAAGTACGTGCCCCTCATGCTGCAGGGCACGGCGCGGACCTGGCTCAACAGCCTCAAGCCATACAGCATCAACAGCTGGCTAGACTTCACAGAAGCGTTCATCCGCAACTTCACCAGCACCTACAAGCGGGCTCCTAAGCCTAGACAGCTCTCCATGTGCGTGCAAGGCCCCGCCGAGTCCACTCACGACTACCTCACGCGTTGGACCGAGCTCCGCAACTCTTGTGAAGGGGTGCACGAGGTGCAAGCCATAGAATACTTCACTGCCGGGTGCCGATAAGGCACCCTCCTCAAGCACAAGCTCCTCCGCGACGAGCCGACTACCCTCGACGAGCTTCTGATCATAGCGGACAAGTACGCCACCGCAGACTCCTCGATGAAGACCGAACTCTGGGTAGACGCGTCCGGAAAGGTACTCAACCCGGCGCTCAAGACGCCGGCTGGGGACTCCAGCCGACGCCCACACTAGAACGACCACAAGCGCAAGGGCCCGGTGCCGCCCTCCACCAGTCGGCAGGTGGCCACAGTCGAAGACGAGCAGCCCGAAGCGCGGCCCGCACCCAAGAAGCAGAGGGGCTGCAAGCCGGCTTGGCAGCCGGCCTTCTCCTACGAGCAGACTCTCGACGCCCCGTGCAAGTTCCACAGCGGCGCGAAGCCGTCCAACCACACGACCCGGAAGTGCCACTGGCTCACCCGAATCTCTAAAGGCGAAGGGCTCGCACCGCCTCCGCCTGCTGGTCCGCCGCCTCCGGCTCCGCAGCCACCGGCCGCTTGGCCCGCAGTCGGAGCCGTGCACGACGAGTTCCTCGACCAGCATGCCGCCTATGTCATCTTTACAAGTCAGCTCGAAGACCGGCGCAGCAAGCGCCGAGAGCACCAAGAAGTCAGCATGGTTGCTGCCAACCCCGCCGAGCACATGCACTGGTCAGAAAAACCTATCAGCTGGAGCCGGACCGACCACCCAGAGGTGATGCCGTCTCCCGGCTCTTATGCGTTGGTTTTGGATGCCACCCATGCAACGGATAGACGCGCTGCCCGATTCTCCCGCGTGCTGATAGACGGCGGGAGCAGCATCAACATCCTGTGCCATGACACCATGGAGAAGCTGAATGTCAAGACGAAGCAACTCATGCCTACCCGGACTGTGTTCCATGGCATCGTACCCGGCCTGTCCTGCGCCCCCATTGGCAAGATCAAGATAGATGTACTTTTTGGGGACAAGGAGCATTTCCGCCGGGAAGCGATCTGGTTTGAAGTGGTGGACCTGGAGAGCCCTTACCATGCATTGCTTGGCCGACCTGCCTTGGCCAAGTTCATGGTAGTTCCCCACTATGCATACCTCAAGATGAAGATACCGAGCACCAAAGGCGTCATCACCATAGCCGGCGATTACAAGAAGTCCTCTGAGTGCGCAGCAGCCAGCAGTCGGCTGGCCGAGTCCATTGTGATTGCCGAAGAAAAGAAGATGTTGGACCGAGTCGTGGCCATGGCCGGCAAGCAGTCGGCCTTGTCCCCCGATCCCAAGGAGCATGATGCTCAAAGATCTTTCCAGACGGCCAAGGAGACGAAGGAGATACCTCTTGACCCCGAGCACCCAGAGAGGTTTGCCGTCATCAGGGCAAACCTGAATAGCAAATAGGAAGGCGAGCTCGCCGATTTCCTCCGTGAGAATCGAGACATCTTTCCATGGTCCCCCAAGGACATGCCGGGCGTTCCGAAGGAATTTGCCGAGCACAAACTACACATCCGAGAAGACGCAAAGCCAGTCAAACAACCCCTCCGCCGACTGTCGGAGGAGAAACGCAGGATTGTGGGAGAGGAGATAGCCCGGCTTCTGGTAGCCGGCTTCATTATGGAAGTTTTCTTTCCAGAGTGGCTCGCCAACCCGGTCCTCGTGCTAAAGAAGAACAACAAGTGGCGCATGTGTATAGACTACATGAGCCTCAACAAGGCATGTCCCAAAGATCCCTTTGCCCTGCCAAGGATTGACCAAGTGATAGACTCCACGGCCGGATGCGAGCTGTTGAGTTTATTGGATGCTTACTCAGGGTATCACCAGATAAAGTTAGATCCAGCAGACCGCCTGAAGACCGCCTTCATCACGCCAATCGGGGCCTTCTGCTACCTGACAATGACATTCGGCTTGAGAAATGCCGGTGCCACTTTTCAGCGTTGCATGCAGAAGTGCCCCCTCAAGCAACTCGGCAGAAATGCCCACGTCTACGTAGACGACATTGTGGTGAAGACGGAGAAGCACGACACCTTGCTGGAAGACCTCAAGGAAACATTTGAGAACCTACGCCGGTTCCAAATCAAGCTTAACCCCGAGAAATGTGTGTTCGGAGTGCCAGCCGGCCAGCTCCTAGGCTTCCTGGTCTCCGAACGCGGCATCGAATGCAACCCAGTAAAGATCAAGGCCATTGAGAGAATGGCGATTCCCACCAAACTTCGAGACGTCCAGAAGTTTACCGGATGCTTGGCCTCCCTGAACCGCTTCATCAGCCGGCTCGGAGAGAAAGCTCTTCCCCTCTACCGCCTCATGAAGAAGACCAACCACTTCGAGTGGAATGACCAAGCTGATCAAGCTTTTCACGAGCTGAAGAAGATGCTGGCCATGCCGCCTGTCCTGGCGGCACCGACTGAGAAAGAGCCCATGCTCCTCTACATTGCTGCAACCAGCTGGGTGGTCAGCACCGTCATCATAGTCCAACGCCCAGAAGAAGGCCGAGCCCAGCCGGTCCAGAGGCCGGTGTACTATTTGAGCGAGGTGTTGTCTACCTCGAAGCAGAACTACCCGCACTACCAGAAGATGTGCTACAGCGTGTACTTTGCTGCCAAGAAGGTGAAGCCCTACTTCCAAGAGCATCCCATCACGGTTGTATGCACTGCCCCGCTGGCCGAGATCATAGGTAGCCGGGATGCATCCGGCCGGGTGGCGAAATGGGCCATCGAGCTGGCCCCCTATACGATCTTCTACCAGCCTCGCACCGCCATCAAGTCCCAAGAATTGGCCTACTTCCTCGTCGACTGGGCCAAGACCCAGTACCTATCGCCGGCTCCCGACTCCACTCATTGGAGCATGCACTTCGATGGGTCCAAGATGCGCACTGGCTTGGGAGCCGGCGTCATCCTCACCTCTCCCAAAGGCGACAAGCTCAGATACATGCTGCAAATTCACTTTGCCGCCTCCAACAACGTGGCCGAGTACGAGGCGCTCATACACGGGCTCCGGCTTGCCGAAGAACTCGGCATTCGCCGGATCCTATGTTATGGCGACTCGGACTTGGTGGTCCAGCAATCATCCAGTGACTAGGATGCCAAGGATGCAAATATGGCAAGCTACCGCTTCCTCGTTCAGCAGATCAGTGGGTATTTTGAAGGATGCGAGTTCCTCCATGTACCACGAGCCGATAACGAGCCAGCTGATGCCCTGGCTCGAATAGGCTCCACTCGGCAAGCAATACCAACCGGTGTCGCTCTACAACGCCTCCTCAAGACATCTATCAAACCGTCTCCAGAGTCCGATTCCATCTTCGTGCTGCCTGACCCCGATGCAGCCGGCTCGAAGAACCAAGCAGGTGACCTAGGGACTTCGATAGTCGGCCAGGGGGTATCAGCGGGTGGCTTGGGGACTTCCGTAGTTATGCCACCCGGCTCGGGGACTGCGGTAGTCGGCCCGGAGACTACACCAACACAATAGGCGGCGGCCGACTCTAGCATTTCACCGCCCAGCCCACCCGCCCTGGTCGCAGTAGCCATTTTGGCAATAGAAGAAGTCGCAGCTCCGTCATGGGCTCAATCCATCCTCAACTTCCTAATAAACCAAGATCTGCCGGCTGACGAAGTAGAGGCAAGACAAGTCCAACACCAAGCCGGAGCATACACAATCGTCAACAGAGAACTCGTCAAGCGCAGTGTCACTGGAGTCCTCCAGCGATGCGTTGAGCAAGAGAAGGGCATTGCAATCCTCAGAGACATCCACCAAGGAGAATGCGGCCACCATGCGGCCTCAAGATCACTCGTCGCCAAAGCCTTCCGCCATGGTTTCTTTTGGCCGACTGCTTTGGATGACGCCAAGAAATTAGTTAAACATTGCAAAGGGTGCCAACTCTTCAGCTCCAAGCAACACATGCCGGCTTCAGCACTCAAGACCATTCCCCTCACTTGGCCCTTCGCTGTTTGGGGACTGGACATGGTGGGCCCATTCAAGATGGCGCGCGGCGGCATGACACATATGCTTGTCGCCGTGCACAAATTCACCAAATGGATTGAGGCAAAGCCGATCAAGAAGCTGAATGGGCCGACTGCCGTGACATTTATCGCAGATATAACAACTCGGTACGGCGTGCCACACAGCATCATCACCGAAAATGGCACGAATTTCGCCAAGGGAGCCTTGGCACGTTTCTGCGCGATGCAAGGCATCCGGTTGGACCTAGCGTCTGTCACCCACCCGCAGTCAAACGGCCAGGTCGAGCAAGCTAACGGCCTCATCCTCTCCGGCATTAAGCCCCGACTGATCGTACCACTGGAGCGTTCAGCCGGCTATTGGCTCGATGAGCTGTCGGCTGTCCTCTGGACTCTGCGCACTACACCAAACAAGTCAACCGGCTTCACTCCTTTCTTCCTCGTATATGGTGCCGAGGCGGTCATCCCAACTGATACCGAGTTCGACTCGCCTCGGGTAACCATGTACATGGAAGACAAGGCCAAGGAAGCACGAGAAGACGGCGTCAACGTGCTGGAAGAAGGATGGCTGTTAGCCCTCAGCCGGTCCGCCATCTATCAGCAGGGCCTGCGCCGCTACCACAGCCAAAAGGTCAAGCCAAGATCCTTCTAAGAGGGCGATCTTGTGCTCCGGCTGATCCAGCAAATAGCCGGCCAGCACAAGCTCTCGGCCCCTTGGGAGGGCCCCTTCGTCATCAGCAGAGCCTTAGGCAACGACTCCTAGTACCTGATCGATGCGAAGAAGCCGAAGGCACGAAAGATAGACGACTCCGGCAAGGAGTCGGAACGACCATGGAATGCCAACCCCCTCCGAAGCTTTTACAGTTGAAATGCAGTATGTATCACACTAACTTTTGTACTAAGTACGAGACAATAGGCCCCCCGAGGAGAGCTCGGGGACTGCCATCTTTTGTCTATGAATGAAAAGTATCATGCTTATGGCCTTGTCATTGCATTCACTTTTTTCCGTCCGACACCGGGTTCGACTAGTCGGCCCGGGGACTGGCCGCCTGGAGTTATATTAGAAGTCCTACCCGCAGTCAGACAAGTAGTGTGCCGGCTCCCAAGCCTTCTCTTGCCAAAAGCCGCAGTTCGAAGAACCGGCTGTCCGGCTGGCAAGAGTTAGCGGCAGGAACGGGTGCCCACACGAAAAACGGCTAGGGACTAACGGACTAATATAACAAAAGCCGGTTTTTCTCCCATCGCCGACCGGCTACCAGAGTAGCCGGCCGGCCGGCTTCCATTCACCTCGCTACAATCTAAGAAAGCTCGAGTACTTGCCTTCCCAGAAGGGGAAGGCGGCAAAGGAAACAGCCTAAGGATAAAAAGCATACATGAATGGAAACCAAACACGCAATAATATTTACATAAAAGACCTTCAAAAGGCCAGCAATCAATATAGTTCGAATACACCCCCAGTGGGTGGAACTGCGCAAGTTTAATAAAGTTGTTCAAAAGGCAACAAGCAGGAAAAACAAGGACGGCAGACTAAGCCAAGGGAGCGACTGGCGAGTCGGGCAGGTCGGTGGAGACGGCAGTACCGGCTGGAGGAGTGGCCAGCTGGCGATCCTCGGCATGATCACCGCCTCCCGCAGAGGGCGTGCTAGCATGCGCCTCGCTGCTGGAGGCACGATCAGGCTGAGGCTGGCTGGCCGCTTCACCGGCCGACTCAACATCTTCGCCCTCCTCTCCTTCGTCGTCTTCGCCTTCATCACTAGAGGCGATCTCCTCTGCCGAGTCTTCACCCGCTGCCGGGTCCAGCCCGAACCACTCCTCCGGCTGGGCAACGCCATCGTCATTGATCTCAGGAGCAAAGACGCTGATGTCAGTACACTCGGCGATCGTCGAAGCGCGCTGAGCGATAGCCGGCCGCACCTCCTCCAGCTCTTCATCGGCCTCCAGCCGCCAGGTGCGCAGCTGGTCCAGGTTCAGCCCCGGATACCAAGCTCAGACGAACTCCAACGCCCGCCCAGCTCCAAGCCGGGCCACCAATGCTTTCCAAGCCTTGAAGCAGACAACTGCAACTTCCAGCCAGTCGGCAGTCTGACTCGGGGTGCGGGGAATCGTCTCGCTTGGCCAGAGGGCGGCCAACACCTGCGCCCTGGCGCGCTGGAGGCGGTAGAGCATACGATGAGCTGACTGCAGCCACGCTTGGACCGCCAAGAGTTGCTCCTCAAGCGTCCGACTCGCGTCCAGCGCGATATTGGCCCCCGCTTGACGGCGCGCTTCGCGGTGGGCCTCGATGGTTTGGGCAGCGAAGACGGAGTAGCCGAGAAAGTAGTCTGCACAGAGAATAAAAAGCAGCACAAGTCTGAACACTAATCAGGAGGCAAGGGGCATGCAAGGAGCAAGGAAGGCGGCTTACCGTCGATCAAATCCTCAATACGGCCGAAGCCTTCATTCAGCGCTTTCCTAGTTTCAGCCCAGTCCTCCGCTTCGGTCTCGAACTCGGCCTTCAGGGTGGCTTCCTTATCCTGCGCCTTCTTCAGGGCTGCCTTGTGGCTCTCCTCCTGGTCAGCCAGCTTCTTGGCCAGGCGGTCACGCTCCAGGACCAAGGCGTCGTACTCAGTTTCCTTAGCACGAAGGGCGGCCTACGCCTCGCTGAGCTACTCCCTCAAGTCGGCATTGGCTTCTGCGAGCATGAAAGACAAAAGAAAAACCAATAAGGTGAAGTCGTCAGGGAAGATCCGACCCGACTGCTTAGTAGTCGGCCCGAATCTCGGGGACTACACCCAGTGGGTGCGCTGACGCGCCCCCACAGGAGATGAATGAAACCAAGTACGCACTCCGGCTGCTGATCAGGTCTTCGGTTTTCCGGCCCAGCTCCTGAGTCTGGGAGTTGAAGGCAGTAGCGCGGAGGTTATGAAACTCCTGAAAGAACAGACAGGAGGCTGGTATAAGATGGTTGACAGGACCTAGTAAGTTCCGAGCCACCTGCGCAGCAGCCGACTCGGAACTCGGCGACTACACCCAGTGGGTGCGCTGACACGCCCCCACGGAAGAAATCGAAAGAGCAAAATAACCAAGGACAGAAGACTCACCCGGATGACGGCCCGCGTCGAGAGAAACTCTTGAGTGTATTGCTGCAGCGAGGCGGCCTGAGCTTGAAGCCGGTTCCGGACCTCCTGGGTCGCCGCGTTCAGCTCGCCCGTCCCCCCGCTGGGAGTCCACTCGGACGTGCTGACGCTGGCCGTCTCCAGGGCTTCCGCCGTCTGGCTGGCGCCCGCTGCTCGGTGCGGTTCCGGCGCGGAGGCGCCACCCCGTGCGTGCCGGCGCAATGCCGGCTGCACCTCGAGGCCGGCCCCTGCCGCCGGCTCGCCCCTGGACGGCTGCTCTGGCGCCGCAGCTGATTGGCCGCTTTGGCCCGCTCCAGTCGGCACCGTCTACGACGCCCCCTCCACGAAGATCACGGGGTCCTCCCGCCTCTCCATCACCGGCGGGCCTTGGTCGACCTCCTCTGACGGGGGCACGGGAACGTCGGGGGCCACGGCGCGGAGGGGAACAACGAGCAGCAGAGGCCGGTTGTGCGAGGCCTCCGCCTCCATCTCCGCGGCTGCCTCCTTCGCCCGGGCCTTGGCCGCCGCGTCGGCCTGCTCCTTCATCGCCTGGGTGGTCCTTCGCTCCGCCGCCTCCCGCTCCTCCCGCGCCTCGCGCGCGTTTCGCTCCATGGCCTCTTTAAGGTCGGCGCGGGGATCCACGCGGCGGGAGCTTGAGGACCCCCCAGTTGGCCCGACTACGGAGCCGCCAGGACCTCGCTCGAGAGAAAGCGGCGCCCTGTGCGGCAAGAAAAGAAAGGTTTAGAAGAGTTTCGGACGAAGAAGACAAAAAATATATACGCAAGACATTCGACGACTTACAGAGAGATCGCCTGCGGCTGCTTCACCGCCTTGCGGAAGCGGGCCGCCTTCGCGGCCGCCTCAACCTGCTTGGTCGCCGCCGTGGAGACCTTGGATTTTTTCGCCCGACTGCCGAAGAAGGTTGACGCGGCCCGGCGGTTCTGCGTGCCACCACGGGCAGCCGGCACGGCAGACGAGCCTGCGCCTTGATGATCGGGCGCCGGCTCGCGGTGCGGGGCGACTTCGACCTTGTCGTCATCCGGCCAGTCCTCGAAGCTGGCCCCGAGTCCCGCTCCTCCGGCCTCGTCGCCTTCCCCCACGATGGCGTCTTCCATGGCGGCCGCTCCCAGGTCTGGATCGTCGGTGTCGTCCACCGTGCGGTCGGGGAGGAGCTGGCGCTCTACCCCCGCGGCCCGTGCTGTCGGCGGGAGAAGAGGGTTCTGCAAAAGGCAAACCAATTGATCAAAAGTCAGCTATCATGAGGCCGGCTACAAAAAGGAAGAAAAGAAGAAAGAACTTACGGCAGGCGGAGGGTTGGCGCGGGAATACGGCTCCTTGCCGTATGGCCAATCCTCGACGAGCTTGCAGTTGGAGACATAATTCACCATGTCAGACACCTCTGTGTGAGGCATCTCCCTGGTGCTCAGCCGGCATGGGTCGAAGCGGCCGCTCATTTGGCAGATCATGTGAGGCCGGCCTTGGAGCGGAAGAACCCGGCGCTCCACGACGGCGGCCACCAAGTCGGCTCCGGTCAGGCCCTCCGACTGGATCATCACCCAAAGCCGGGAGGCGGCTGTGTTCCCGGCCTGAGACAGCGACCTAGCCCGGTAGCTCCACGAAGGCTGCCTCCCAGCCGGCAGGCCTGCTACGTAATCCGGCAGGTTGACGTAGTCGCCTTGCTGGGCGACGTTCTTCACGTAGAAATAAGACTTCTGCCAAAGCTTCACCGACTGGATCAGCGGAATGGACGGGAACAGATTGTTCTCGCTCGCCCGCCTCATGGCAATGAAGGCTCCGCAGGGGGCGGGCACGCCCGCGACGACGGTGCCGAGCTTGCTTTGGAAGAACTCCCCCCAAAGCTCGAGCATGGGGAGAACTCCAAGAAAGCCCTCGCACAAGGTGACGAAGGCCGACAACAGCATCACCGCGTTGGGCGTGAGGTGATGCGGCTGGAGGTGGTAGAACTCGAGGAAGGCTCGAAGGAATCCACTCGCCGGGAGGCCAAAGCCGCATAGGCAGTGCGAGCGGAAGATCACCCGCTCGCCCTCCTCCGGTGCTGGCGAAATCTCCCTCGCCGGTGCTTGACGAACCCGCACAAGGTTCTCGCCGGGCAGACGCCGCGTCCGGCGGAGGAACTCGATGTGGTCCTCGTGGACGCTGGAGCCATCCCACGAGCTCGACAGCGCCATGGGAGCGATGCGGCGGGGAGCAAGACGAAGCGACAGCGGAACGGCGCGGCAAAGAGTTGCTGCGGCGAAGAGAAGAAGAAGGAGGGCGAGATGGGGCGGAGTGAGGAAGAGCGCGCAAGCCTCTGCCGCTCCCCCTCCTCCTACTACTTATAGACAGCGCGGCGAAGCCGAGGAGGCGCGGCGTGGGGGAACGTGGGGATCAACTGCGCCCACTCCCCCACGTCCCGCGATTATTGTGCCTTAATGGCAGAATAAAACCGCCGCGGGGAGGCGAGCGGTCCATGTGGGCTGCAGAAGATCCATGCTCGGACCAAGGCCTATGAGTGGCGGGCCCGGGCCTGCGGCGGCGTCCCGTCGCGCGCGTGCGTTGGCAGGATTTCCTCGCCACGTGGCCCGCGTTCCTGCCTATGAGAAACAGGGCTTTTCCGAAGACGGCGCGCACGAGCAAAGCCGGCCCCTTGGGGTAGGAAGCTGACCTAGCTTCTCATCCCTTTGTCAGCCTCGAAGCTCGATCATCTTCGGGGACCACTGTCGGAGTAAATAACCATGGGTAGCCTAGTCGGCCCCCCCTGGCCCTTCTGAAAAAATTACGAGCCGACTTCGGCCCTCAAGAATCCAAGACACAGGGCCGCCTTCCCCTTGCCGGCTATCGGAAGGCAGCCAGACTTCAGCCCTCATGAAGAGAAGCCACGGGAGGGCCGGCTCCGAGAAGCCGGCCGCGAGAAGGTCGACTCCAAGAAGCCGGCTCCCATAAAGCGGTCAAGATCGTAACCTCAAAGTCTGCATCCATATCACGGCGATGTGACGGGGCGTGGCTACAGTGAAGCCTGCCACCCCCGAATCCCGGAGCACGCCTGGCACAGTACGCCGTACGGGTGGCCATGACTCGTCCGGCGCAGCACTGTTGCCACGTTGACCCTAATGTCATCCACGACGGGCTACCAGTACGGCCCACGTGCGGTGGGCCCCTTCGGGCAGAGAGACACCCGAAGGCGGCCAGACCTCCCCCAGTCGACCCAACATAGAGCCGGCTCCCCACAGCCGGCTTGCCACCTCCCTCGAAGGAGATGCCCCATTAGGGAGACGAGATGCGGTGAGGTTACAACGATCACCCGCCGGACGGCGGCACTATAGCCACGCCCACTTTGGCGAAGCCCTCGTCACCAGGATTGAGCAACAGTAACCAGCCACCGACAAGGCCCTGGACAGTGGGGCCTGCCTGTCGACCAAGGAGCCGGCAGCCGGCGGGACCCACCAGCCGGCGGGCCCCAGCAGCCGGCGCAGAAGCCGGAGAGCGAAGACACAGACAGCTGGGCCCCGCGTCCAGCCGGATTACCATTGTACCCCCGGGGGGTAGGCATATATAAACCCCCCGGGGCATCCATGCAAAAAGAGATCAATCCCTGCTAGTTTCAGACACCACATAGGGAGGAGAAGAGAGCAAGCCGTGCCCTTCTTCCTCCTCTCGCCAAACAACTCAAGGAGCACCGTGTAGCTACTTGTTCATCTAGTGACCATGCGGAGACCCCGCAGAGCAACAGTAGGGGTGTTATCTCCACGGAGAGCCCCAAAGCTAGGTAAGATTCGCCGGTGTGCATGTCTTCGCCTCATCCCATTTCCAGGCACCGGCGATGTCTTACTGGCTCCCACAATGATAAGCCACCCGTTGGCATATGTCGCAACTACCACCCGACACATCATGTGCATTGCATCATGTCATCTTGCAACATGTTTTAAAACTCAACCAAATAAAATCTGATGGATCTTCAGTCCATTTAAATCAAGGGATATTCACATGGTGAAATTCTCTTTATAACATATCTCCCAATATGTATAGGCAGGTAAAATAATTTTTTCCATCCTTTAGGAATCGGCCACAACACACTCACAATATAAATCCCTTGGGTTCTTTTGCTTCAAGTTTCACCTCCAAACCATGGCAGTAGTTCTTTCTCCATTTATCGAGGGCCCTCCAAAAACCCTCAACATTTTTTGTACACCCCTTTAGCCTAGTCTCCATTCAAACTCTTTTGGCTCAAGTCAAATAAGTTTGAATTTAAAATTCTCCTAACTTGTCGGAACTATTTTTGCTGAGGTGGAGATATTCCATAAAGCCATACAAACATGTTCCATAATTTTGTTCTTCTCCATGGTCTCTTCTCTTAATTATTTTTGGCCTATCTCTTTTGCTGAAAAGAGAGATTAAGAGAGAGAGAGAAAGCCCAGCAGGCCCAAACCACCCTAGGCGAAGCCTTCCCTATCCCTGGGCCGGCCTCCCTAAGGCCCAGTCATCTCCCCCCGTAACCCTAGGCCTCCCGCTCGATCCCCTGCACCCTCTCCCTCGTTTCCCTCCCTCGCGCCGCCAGGAGAGAAATGGCACCACGCTCGACCCGGCTCCTCTCGCCCGAACCCTCGATCTCTCCCTCACCTTCGCTCTCTCGTGCCGCCAAAGCCTCGCTCGATCCTTTCCTCCCTCCTCTCGTTCTCTCACTTGTGTCGCCACCCATAGGAAAGGAGAGGAGTGGCCGTGAGCTCGCCTGCCCGTTCCCCATGGCCGTGCCACCTCGTCCCCACCTCTCCACCTCCACGCCGGTCGCCGCGCCCCGTCGCTGTTTGCAACCACCAGGAGGCCGCTGCCTCACGCCGCCCTGTCGACACTCCTTCGCGCGACACCTCCCCTATGTGTTCTCGTTCCTCTGCCCGTGCACCATCCATCCTCGAGCTCCACCCGCTGACCTTCTCTGCAGCCTTGGCCGCCGGTGACCGGAGCCTCCATGTGCGTTCTTCCCGCCCCTGCCGTCCATGCCGCTGGATCGGGCCTGCTCCGCCCGACTCCTCTCGCCTCGGCTGTCCGCGCTCACCTCCTGTCGCAGGGTCTCATCTCTACTTCGATTAACCGGACGAAGATGTCGCCGCCCGCTTCGTCAGTTTCAAGACGTGAGCGCTGCTCACGTGACCGCGTCGTGAACCGCTGGAGTTCGGCCACCTCTGCGGCCTCTTGTTGTTGTGTTGTGTACCTCCAATTGCAGTTGCTATTTACACCAAGTCCAATGACCACTGAACAGGAACAGCGCCGAGTACCACAATAGACCGTCAAGTACCCCTTCGAATCCTTCAAGACCGTCAAGTGAACGACTACCATCGCTGCAAGATCCGAACGGCTACGATGACATGAACATCTATGGAACAGTTACGACTACACGATGAACCGCCAAGGCCGGCTACAACCCTTGTACCACTACTATCGCCAAGTACCACGACAATCGAAGCATAGTACCTCTACGTTTGCCATGTACATCGACCGTCACCGAAGACCCGCATAGCACTAACACCAAGTTTCCTACCGTCGCCCTCGGAAACATCGAATGCGTCAAGTCCTCCTCCGAGATGTGTACCACGACCATCACCGAAGAACCGTGAACGTCTACTGATGACCCTCAAGTTCGTCCACGATTTCAATGTACCACTACCATCGACGCGAACCACTACTTCCACGAAGGCATGAGTACAACTACTACCTTCGAACGTGACAAGAACGTCTACTTCCTCTACTTTGCACCGAACCGATACGCTTCAAAACGCACGCTTCGAAGGTATAACCCCAAGACGACCATCCGAGAACGTTTGCATGTGTTGTATGAGTTGCACCCTATGTTTGCACCGTGCCCGAGTTGTCACTTGCTCGGTCCTCCTCTTCTGCCGCTAATTCGTGGGGAACCCGGTTACCGGGATCACCCCACCATCTTGCACGACACGCTCCCGTCACACTTTCTTTTGGACCGACGTCTCAATGAGTTGTCGGATCCGGAACGTTGCCGTGGCACCGTTTCGTTATCGTCGCCGTGGCACCCCTTTTCTTTCCACCATGGTGACAAATGCTTCATAATGCTCTTGTCAACTTTTATTAAAAATTGCATAAACTTTTCCACGTCATCCGCGTCATGATAACAACAATTAAAATGCTTAAATTATTGTTTGCATTTAAATTGCTAATGCACATGGGGATTTACCGGATTCATTGTTTGCTATATCCAGGCGCATTTAAATTTTTTAAATGGTATAGTTTTGTTATGCTTCACCTCTTGCCATGTTAACCAACATTTAATATTGTTGAGTACCTAAACGAGAGAGAACTAAATAATTGACGTAGTGCTTCGTTTTGAGCTCCACTTAACTTGTAGTTTTGCTTGTGCACTTTGCCATGCCATGCTTCATTAAACCGGACATGCATCATACTTGATTGTGCATCATGCCATGATTATGTGATGGTTGTTTACCATGATTGTTTGCTTCTTTCCGGTGTTGCTTGTTCGGGTTGGTTCTGATAACGTCATGTTGTGAGGATTCGTTCGACTACGTCCATTTATCTTCTTCATGGACTTGTTCTTCTTCCTTGCGGGATTTCAGGCAAGATGACCATACCCTCGAAATCACTTCTATCTTTGCTTGCTAGATGCTCGCTCTTTTGCTATGCCTATGCTACGATACCTACCACTTTCTTATCATGCCTCCCATATTTTTAAGCCAAGCCTCTAACCCACCTTATCATAGCAAACCGTTTGTTTGGCTATGTTACCGCTTTTCTCAGCCCCTCTTATAGCGTTGTTAGTTGTAGGTGAAGATTGAAGTTTCTTCCTTGTTGGAACATGGAGATGTTGTTCCTTGTTGGAACATGTTTACTTGTTGGGATATCACAATATCTCTTATCTAATTAATGCATCTATATACTTGGTAAAGGGTGGAAGGCTCGGCCTTATGCCTGGTGTTTTGTTCCACTCTTGCCGCCCTAGTTTCCGTCATATCGGTGTTATGTTCCAGGATTTTGCGTTCCTTACGCGGTTGGGTTATAATGGGAACCCCTCGAATGCTCGCCTTGAATAAAACTCCTCCAGCAAGGCCCAACATTGGTTTTACCATTTGCCACCTAGCCTTTTCTTTCCCTTGGGTCCGCCGGCTCAAGGGTCATCTTTATTTAACCCCCCCGGGTCAGTGCTCCCCTGAGTGTTGGTCCAACCTGTCAGCTGCCGGTGGCCACCAGGGGATACTCTGGGCTGGCCTACCGGAACCTTGGACAATCCGGTGTGCCCTGAGAAAGAGATATGTGCAGATCCTATCAGGATTTGTCGGCACATTCGGGTGGCTTTGCTGGTCTTCTTTTACCATTGTCAAAATGTCTTGTAACCGGGATTCCGAGTCTGATCGGGTCTTCCCTCTAGAAGGAATATCCTTCATTGACCGTGGGAGCTTGTGATGGGCTAAGTTGGGACTCCCCTGCAGGGATTTGAACTTTCGAAAGCCGTGCCCGCGGTTATGGGCAGATGGGAATTTGTTAATGTCCGATTGTAGAAAACCTAAAGTTTATCTTAATTAAAATACATCAACTGTGTGTGTAACTGTGATGGTCTCTTCTTGGTGGAGTCCGGGAAGTGAACACGGTGTTGGAGTTATGTTTGACCTAGGTTATTTTAGGAGCACTTCTTGATCATAGTTCTCGGCCGTGCTTTTGCCTTCTCTTCTCACTCTCTTTTGCGTATATGTTAGCCACCAAATATGCTAGTCGCTTGCTGCAGCTCCACCTCATACCTTTACTGTAACACCCCGAGTCCGATGTGCCAGGTGTCCTTCAGTTATTTGCTGTCGTTGTCATGTCATTTGCTTGCGTGTTGCATCTTATCATGTCATCATGTGCATTGCATCATCATGTTTTCAAAACTTGCATCCGTCCCGGTCTCCTCGATCCTTCCGTTGTCCGTTCTGAGCCCAGACACACTTGCACGTGCCCACGGCACGTTCGAAATATTATTTTATAAGTGGCCGGAAAATGTTCTCAGATTGGGTTGAAAGTTGGTTGCCCTCCAAGTTTCATCGCAATCGGAGTTATTGTGTAGGTAGACCGCCAGCCAAGTTTCATCGCAATCGGAGTTCGTTTGACGCCCCAACGATTAACTATAGCGACAGTATAGCCGGTCTAACGTCGGACGTTTTCGGTCTCCGGAAACAGTCGCCGGGCCTCTCCTCTTCTCTCTTCTCAGCCCTTTGTCTTCTGCACTACCTCTCACCGCCAGGGCCTACCTAACCTCTCTTGTCAGCCTGCGACCCCCCTCGCGTGCGTCCGACATTTGTCCCGGACCCGACCCGGGCAGTCGTCACCGTTGGATCCGGATCATCCCCAAACATCTACGAAACGTCTCCGTTTTCTTAATTGGTCTCCCTAACCCATTTATTCGCATCCACTCGATTTTGATCGGAGGGACCGAATACCCATACCCAAAAACCCACTTACTATATATATACGAACCCAACCCTAGAAACTAGGACATTTGTCCTCACTAGCCGCCGCCACCTACAGGCTCCCCCCTCCTAGGATCAGCCGCCGCCGCCATCTATCAAATCCATCCATCCACAGCGCCACCCTCCTCCTCGTTTTCAAAACCAGGCCAATCACCTCGCATTCGATCCACCCATCCCACTAACCGGAGCCTCTCCCATGCTCGATCCCGAGGGGTTCAAGAGTAGCTCATCCCGGCGACCTCCTCCAGCAGGCCCTACCACCCCTCTCTTCCCTGCCTCCCATTCCATCTTCCTATTCTTCTCTCTCTCACCTCCCCTCTCTGACCCGTCGCAGGTTCTTCATGGGCGCCTGATAGAGCACTGCTGCAGGGAACCTCGTCGAAAACCACCAGAT
Organism: Triticum aestivum; assembly: GCF_018294505.1. Classification (NCBI taxonomy): domain Eukaryota; kingdom Viridiplantae; phylum Streptophyta; class Magnoliopsida; order Poales; family Poaceae; genus Triticum; species Triticum aestivum. The sequence goes on along the minus strand of NC_057803.1, from coordinate 398,646,657 downwards.
CCGGCGGGCCTCCGCTGCCCTTGACCGTTCCTGCCGAATTCCACCGGCTGGGCCCCGTCCCTGACCACCTGTGCCGTCGCCGGCCTCACCTGCTGCTGCTGTTTGTATCCCCTGTCGATCGAACGACCCGACCCAATGCCAAAGCCCAGCTCCTCTTTGCCCAGATCCGCCGCGCTGCTCCGTTCATCGCCGTTTACCGCTAGGACCTGCACCGCCGGAGTCGTCCTCCTCGCCTGCGACCACGGCAGCACCAAGTTCCTACACCCATTGCCCCTGCCTCGACTGCCTCCTGTTCGTCGGGAGACGACGAACGCCTCGAGCGTTGACTGCGCCCACCTCCTTGCTAGGCCCAGCACGCTCCACCTTGCCCCTGTCAGCCCAAGATGCAAGCCAGCCTGTTGGCCCAACGTGAGAACCCCCCCCCCCTGTGCACTTTGGGCTGGCCAGATTCGGCCCAGAGTCTTTTTTTAAGGCTCTGGTGATTTTGTTTTTTTTTTCAGAGGCTGCCAGTTTTATAGAATACCCCGTATTGTTCATGCTTATCATAAGCGGTGCATCATATTAAAACACATTATATATGAAAAATGCTTAAAATTGTGTCTAGTTTCATAATTTAAAACTTTCAACCATGTTTGAAATGTTTAAAAATGTTGTTTGTGTAATTTTTCTCCTATTCCATGTTAAAATGCTTTAACTCATAACTAATTAACCGTAGCTCCAAATCTAATAAACTTTATATGTAAATGGGGTAGAAAAATGCCTAGTTTAACATGGTGCACTTGTTTTGTATGTTTAATAACTCTAAAATTATGTTTAGGGCAGAACAGTACCATAACCAAAAATATGCACATGAGGATTTTCTGGACATGTTGCTTGTTGTTCCGGCCTCATTTAAACTTGCCTAGATAGGTAGTTTTCATTTGCTTCACCCTCTTGCCATGCTAACAACATTGAATATTGTTGGGTACATAAACGATATCGAACTAAATAACTCGAATGTGGTGTTTCATCAATATGCAACGGAGTTGCATATTGCGCTCCACTTAATTTGTAGTTTTGTTTGTTGCACTTTGCCATGTCATGCATATTTAAACCGGACATGCATCATACTTGGTTGTGCATCATGCCATGATTATGTGGTGGTTGTTTACTATGTTGTTTGCTCCTTTCTGGTGTTACTTCTTCGGGTTGGTTCCAATAATGTCGCGTTTGTGAGGAACCGGTCGACTACGTCCGTTTGACTTCTTCATGGACTCGTTCTTCTTCCTTGCGGGATCTCAGGCAAGATGACCATACCCTCGAAATCACTTCTATCTTTGCTTGCTAGTTGCTCGCTCTTTTGATATGCCTATGATGCGATACCTACCACTTGCTTATCATGCCTCCCATATTGTTAAACCAAGCCTCTAACCCACCTTGTCCTAGCAAACCGTTGTTTGGCTATGTTACCTTTTTGCTCAGCCCCTCTTATAGCGTTGTTAGTTGCAGGTGAAGATTGGAGCTTGTTCCATGATTGGAACATGGTTATTTGTTGGGATATCACAATATCTCTTATTTAATTAATGCATATATATACTTGGTAAAGGGTGGAAGGCTCGGCCTTATGCCTGGTGTTTTGTTCCACTCTTGCCGCCCTAGTTTCTGACATATCGGTGTTATGTTCCCGGATTTTGCGTTCCTTACGCGGTTGGGATATAATGGGAACCCCTTGACAGTTCGCCTTGAATAAAACTCCTCCAGCAATGCCCAACCTTGGTTTTACCATTTGCACTAACAACGTACCACCCCCCCCCCCCGGGCCAGTGCTTCTCTAAGTGTTTGTCCGAACCGAGCTGCCTGCGAGGCCACCTCAGGGCAACTTGAGGTTTGGTTTTACACATAGCTAGTCTCATCTGAGTGTGCCCTGAGAATGAGATATGTGCAGCTCCTATCGGGATTTGTCGGCACATTCGGGCAGTGTTGCTAGATTTGTTTTAACTTGTCAAAGTAGTCTTGTAGAACCGGGATACCGAGTCTGGTCAGAATGTCTCGGGAGAAGGTATATCCTTCGTTCACCGTGAGAGCTTGTCATGGGCTAAGTTGGGACACCCCTGCAGGGATTTGAACTTTCGAAAGTCGTGCCCGCGGTGATGGGCAGATGGGAATTTGTTAATGTCCAGTTGTAGAAAACCTGAAGTTGACCTTAATTAAAATGCATCAACCGCGTGTGTAACCGTGATGGTCTCTTTTCGGCGGAGTCCGGGAAGTGAACACGGTGTTGGAGTTATGCTTGACGTTTTAGGATCACTTCTTGATCATAGATTTCTCGAACACGGTGTAACCGTTGTTTTAGGATCACTTCTTGATCATAGATTTCTCGAACGTGCTTTGCCTTCTCTTCTCGCTCTCTTTTGCGTATGTTAGCCACCATATATGCTAGTCGCTTGCAGCAGCTCCACATATATGCCTTGCCTTACCTATAAGATTAAATAGTCTTGATCGCGAGGGTGTGAGATTGCTGAGTCCCCGTGACTCACAGATACTTCCAAAACCAGTTTGCAGGTGCCGTTGAACCGTGCAGATGACGCAACCAAGCTCAAGGAGGAGCCTCGATGAAGATCTTATCCTTTGTGTTGTTTCGTTCTTGTTGTTCAGTAGTGGGGCCAGTTGGGGTCGATCGGGGATCTGTGTAGCATTTGAGGTAGTCTTCTTTTATTTTGGTTCCATAGTCGGACCTTGATTGTATATGGTTGATGTAATGCTTTATTTACCTATATTTGTGAAGTGGCGATTGTAAGCCAACTATGTATCTCTGTTCCTTATGTATTACATGGGTTGTGTAAAGGTTACCTCACTTGCGACATTGCTTTCAATGTGGTTATGCCTCTAAGTCGTGCTTCGACACATGGAAGATATAGCCGCATCGAGGTCGTTACAAGTTGGTATCAGAGCCTTCCCTGACCTTAGGAGCCCCTTGCTTGATCGCATCGTTGGTGTTATTGAGTCTAGAAATGTTTTGAGTCATTTAGGAATTATATATATCGTAGAGTTAGGACTTCTTTTTACTCCCCAGTCCCTTCATCGCTCTTGTGAGGCATCCTGACATAGAGTTTTGACTCTTCTCTTCTCAAATTTCACTAAAAAAATTTAGGATCACGCGGGTATCTTGGAATCGTTCCGATCGATTTGTGACGAGAACATTGTTCTTGGTGCCTCCTGACATTTAGGGGTTGTGGCAGTGTCCCGGGGAGTTGAGCTCCGAGGTGTTGTCGTCACAATTTTATCGTTGCAGTTCTGGAATACCTGAGATTAGTTTCCCCGACATCGAAAATCTCTTTTATGCAATTGTTGGTGAGATAACCTCGACGCCACCCAGTACTGGGGCGGGAGTTCAGGAGTATTGCCATAACTCATATAACGGATGCTTTTCGAAGGTTGAGGTAGATGATTTCCGAAGGTTTCTAGGTTATGTGTTGAAGGATGGATACAACTGGATGTAGGATTTGTTAGTTTGGGTGAGATATTATGCTTCCCCTGTATCCCCAGTACCTGATTGCATAACCGGAAAATTTTGGGAGTTTATAAGTGGGAATTCAAGTAGCTCTTAGGATATCTTTCCGACAGATGTATGATATGAAATTCGGGTTCGATGTCTAGTGGTCCGCCTATCCACGGTTGGTTTTACAGTGGTCTCGTTGTGTCTTAAAGAGTCCTTGGCTATGCCGACTCGGGGAAGCTTCGTATGTCATTTGCACTGCCTTGTACATGATGGTGTTGTACGATCGAGCCCGTGTAGGCCCCACCACGAAAACTTCGGACGAAATCTCTATCATATGTTTGTTCCGGCTTATTCTGCAAGCCAATCCTTTGTTTTTGTTTTGGTTTGTGGTATTCGAGTTGCTTCGAAGTCAAATGTGGATTCCATACCTTTCCTAAGCGGTGTTCTAATGTTCCTACGTGAATACTAATCCTTCTTGATCATCGAGTTTGTCATGTCAATCCTTATGAACGGTGCGATTCTCTTCAAGATATTCCTATCATTTGTCTCATCCGCAAGATCAACTCCAAATCTTCTCATCGTGTTTGCTTCATCTGTCCCAAGTTACCTTTGTTTTTCCCGCCCACCCACCCTTTTTCTTCAAGGATTCCGATGTCCTAATCAAGTATCCTTTTATTCTTATGAAATCTCCCCATCCTTTTTCCGTCAATGTTCTTATCCGGTGTTTCTCATGAAGATTCTAACGGAGCCTCAAGTTTATCGTTCTTTGTTCTTTTATCTTCCCCGGTGTGTTCAATGCAATCTTTCGATGGTGATCACATCCTTTTCCTTGTTTCAAATGTGTTCTTATGCCGGTGCACCTCGTAATCATCCACTTCACATTATTCCTTTGTTCCGGAGTGCCAAAGATATCTCACAAGATTTGTTTCCATTCTCAATCCATTCAAGTTATTTCGAGGTTGTTATCTTATTCAAGCCATTTAATTCAACCGGTGCAATCTCTCTCTTTAAATCATTCAACGATGTTTACTTTTGAGTGGGCCCTAACCCACAGGTCTTTTCCCAGGATCTTACCTGACTCTTCTTATTTTCTCGGAGCTATCCAAATTTCTTTTGGAAGTTTGACATAAGAATGAATTGTCATCAGTCATACGTATTTCTTCAAGATCTTTTAAATTATTTTCATCATTGGTTCAACTTTTCTATTCTTCTTATTCTGGAGTGTCTCAACAATTCTTGGTGGTGTTTATCGTCGTCATTCTCAGATTTTGAAGACCGAAGAAGAGTTTCTCTTTAATCTTGCTCCATTCTCTTCAAGATTCGTGATTCTAGCTTGTTGCCATCCTCCTGTTATTGTTTTGATCGTGAAAAATCCTTTTCATTTATCCGGAGCAATTCAAGAGTCTTCTCAGTTTGTTATCCAGAGTCCATCAATTCAGCTTTATTCATTCTCAACAGTCAGTCATCATTCTCCTATCTTATCGGTGCTTCATTCAAGTAATCTCTAATCAGTCCGTGATCTATTCGTTCACTTGTATCTAAATTCTCTCAAGCATCTTCATTCATTTGCTAATCCTTCCCGGTGTTTCTTCATGTTTTATTCGTTCTTTTCCAATTCTTATCGGTGTTTCATCCTTTTACTTCATATGTTGTTCAATTCTTACAGTGGTTCGTTCAAGACCTCTCTTCCGTATCAATTCATTCGTTCTTTCCAATCCCGACTGGTGATTCATTGAAGACCTTCTTAAGTTTGCGCTATATCTATCTTAATCCTCTCTACGAGAATAAGTAATATGTCAAATCCGTTGATTGTCAACAATTTAATTGATGAAGGATAAGCATAATGTAATTCTTATTCTTGTTTCATCGACTAAATTCAATTCCTTTTTTCCGGAGTGGTTCATCATATCATATTCTCAGTTCAAGATGCTTTATCTTTTCTTTCCCGGAGTTCCAAGTTTTTTCAATTATATCACCACGAGGATCCATTTAAATCATTACAAGGTTTCACCTTGTGTTTCCAACTTCTCTTTATTTTCGTTATTCTTTTTGTTTACCAGAGTTCTTCATGAAGGTTCTACATGATAGTTCATAAAGGATTTATATTCCTTCTTGAAGTGTTCATCTACATTCTTTCCTAAGGAGTTTAAGTTTCTTCATCTTGCTATCCGGAGTGCATTTCTTTCTACCATATCTTTGGAGGTGGTTTTACATCATTCTTGATAATTTGAGTTCATGCTTCATGATTCACACATTGTTAAGAATGAGGTATTTTAAATCCATCAACCTATTTGTTGGAATGGTTTTGGGTTATATTTCACCAAAAGCCTTCCCTGAGGATTGTTGCTATCCATGGTGCTTATAAAAGGACCCAAGATCTTTTTTATCCTCCCGGTGAAATAAGTTTCTCATCTCCTCGTTCATATCAACCCAATTCTGCTTCCCGTGAGTGGCAGGTTGACACCTCATAATTTGAGATGTATCCCATAAGACCATATCAAGCTTATTTTTTTCGCTGTTGGTTTTCCAACAACTCTGTTCTAGCATTTGTTGTAAGTGTGCTCTCTCAAGATTTTGTTTCCCTTCGTTCCGGAGGCATTGTGATGTTGCTCTCTCCAACCCATCTTCTTGCCTTGTCAGGACCTTGTTCTTTTCTTGCTCAGTTCTTTTCATCTTATCAAGTCTTGATAATTTGTGCTCAGTGCTGCTCGAAGTTGTTCTTCCTCGTTACTCTTCCCTACCGGAGTGCTTTCAACTTTGTCTTCTTCATTGCATTATTCCTTTCAACTTGTTCAACCTCTCAAGGTTCTTTGGTTTCACTCGTTCGTCAAAGGAGCAACTTAGTTTTACCTCTCCTCTTTCTCTTCCGTTGTCCCTCCGGTGCCATTCTAGATCTCGGGACGAGATCCTTTCGTAGTGGTGGAGTGTTGTAATGCCTCGAGTCCGATGTGCCAGGTGTCCTTCAGTTATTCGTTGTCGTTGTCATGTCATTTGCTTGCGTGTTGCATCTTATCATGTCATCATGTGCATTGCATCATCATGTTTTCAAAACTTGCATCCGTCCCGATCTCCTCGTTCCTTCCGTTGCCCGTTCTGAGCCCAGACACACTTGCACGTGCCCACGGCACGTCCGAAATATTATTTTATAAGTGGCGGAAAATGTTCTCAGATTGGGTTGAAAGTTGGCGTGCGGTCTTGTTATAGTGTAGGTACACCGCCTGCCAAGTTTCATCGCAATCGGAGTTCGTTTGACGCCCCAACGATTAACTATAGCGGCAGTATAGCCGGTCTAATGTCAGACGTTTTCGGTCTCCGGAAACAGTCGCCGGGCCTCTCCTCTTCTCTCTTCTCAGCCCTTTGTCTTCTGCACTACCTCTCACTGCCAGACCCTACCTAACCTCTCTCGTCAGCCCGCGACCCCCCTCGCGCGCGTCCGAAATTTGTCCCGGACCCGACCCGGGCAGTCGTCACCGTTGGATCCGGATCATCCCCAAACATCTACGAAACGTCTCCGTTTTCTTAATTGGGCTCCCTAACCCATTTATTCGCATCCACTCGATTTCGATCAAAGGGACCGAATACCCCTACCCAAAAACCCACTTACTATATATATACAGACCCAACCCTAGAAACTAGGACATTTGTCCTCCCTAGCCGCCGCCACCTACAGGCTCCCCCCTCCTAGGATCAGCCGCTGCCGCCATCTATCAAATCCATCCATCCATAGCACCACCCTCCTCCTCATTTTCAAAACCAGGCCAATCACCTCGCATTCGATCCACCCATCCCACTAACCGGAGCCTCTCCTATGCTCGATCCCGAGGGGTTCAGGAGCAGCTCGTCCCGGCGACCTCCTCCAGCAGGCCCGTGCCACCTCTCTCTTCCCTGCCTCCCATTCCATCTTCCTGTTCTTCTCTCTCTCACCTCCCCTCTCTGACCCGTCGCAGGTTCGCCATGGGCGCCCGATGGAGCACTGCTGCAGGGAACCTCGTCGAAAACCACCAGATCCGGCGGGCCTCCGCTGCCCTTGACCGTTCCAGCCGAATTCCACCGGCTGGGCCCCGTCCCCAACCACATGTGCCGTCGCCGGCCTCCCCTGCTGCTGCTGTTTGTATCCCCTATCGATCGAATGACCCGACCCCACGCCAAGGCCCAGCTCCTCTTCACCCAGATCCGCCGCCCTGCTCCGTTCATCGCCGTTTGCCGCTAGGACCTGTGCCGCCGGAGTCAGCCTCCTCGCCTGCGACCACGGCAGCACCAAGTTCCTACGCCCGTTGCCCCTGCCTCGACTGCCTCCTGTTCGTTGGGAGACGACGAACGCCTTGAGCGTTGACTGCGTCCACCTCCTCGCTAGGCCCAGCATGCTCCACCTTGCCCCTGTCAGCCCAAGATGCAAGCCAGCCTGTTCGCCCAACGTGAGAACCCCCCCCCCCCTGTGCACTTTGGGCTGGCCAGATTCGGCCCAGAGTCTTTTTTTAAGGCTCTGGTGATTTTGTTTTTTTTCAGAGGCTGCCAATTTTACAGAATACCCCCTATTGTTCATGCTTATCATAAGCGGTGCATCATATTAAAACACATTATATATGAAAAATGCTTAAAATTGTGTCTAGTTTCATAATTTAAAACTTTCAACCATGTTTGAAATGTTTAAAAATGTTGTTTGTGTAATTTTTCTCCTATTCCATGTTAAAATGCTTTAATTCATAACTAATTAACCGTAGCTCCAAATCTAATAAACTTTATATGTAAATGGGGTAGAAAAATGCCTAGTTTAACATGGTGCACTTGTTTTGCATGTTTAATAACTCTAAAATTATGTTTAGGGAAGAACAGTACCATAACCAAAAATATGCACATGAGGATTTTCCGGACTTGTTGCTTGTTGTTCCGGCCTCATTTAAACTTGCCTAGATAGGTAGTTTTCATTTGCTTCACCCTCTTGCCATGCTAACAACATTGAATATTGTTGGGTACATAAACGAGATCGAACTAAATAACTCAAATGTGGTGTTTCGTCAATATGCAACTTTGCATATTGAGCTCCACTTAATTTGTAGTTTTGTTTGTTGCACTTTGCCATGTCATGCATATTTAAACTGGACATGCATCATACTTGGTTGTGCATCATGACATGATTATGTGGTGGTTGTTTACTATGTTGTTTGCTCCTTTCCGGTGTTGCTTCTTCGGGTTGGTTCCGATAACGTCGCGTTTGTGAGGAACCGGTCGACTACGTCCGTTTAACTTCTTCATGGACTCGTTCTTCTTCCTTGCGGGATCTCAGGCAAGATGACCATACCCTCAAAATCACTTCTATCTTTGCTTGCTAGTTGCTCGCTCTTTTTCTATGCCTATGCTGCGATACCTACCACTTGCTTATCATGCCTCCCATATTGTTAAACCAAGCCTCTAACCCACCTTGTCCTAGCAAACCGTTGTTTGGCTATGTTACCGCTTTGCTCAGCCCCTCTTATAGCATTGTTAGTTGCAAGTGAAGATTGGAGCTTGTTCCATGTTTGGAACATGGTTATTTGTTGGGATATCACAATATCTATTATTTAATTAATGCATCTATATACTTGGTAAAGGGTGGAAGGCTCGGCCTTATGCCTGGTGTTTTGTTCCACTCTTGCCGCCCTAGTTTCTGTCATATCGGTGTTATGTTCCCGGATTTTGCGTTCCTTACGCGGTTGGGCTATAATGGGAACCCCTTGACAGTTGGCCTTGAATAAAACTCCTCCAGCAATGGCCAACCTTGGTTTTACCATTTGCACTAACAACGTACCACCTTCCCTTGGGTTCTGCAGACTCAAGGGTCATCTTTATTTTAACCCCCCCCGGGCCAGTGCTTCTCTAAGTGTTGGTACGAACTGAGCTACCTGCGGGGCCACCTCGGGGCAACTTGAGGTTTGGTTTTACTCATAGCTAGTCTCATTTGAGTGTGCCCTGAGAACGAGATATGTGTAGCTCCTATCGGGATTTGTTTGCACATTCGGGCGGTGTTGCTGGATTTGTTTTAACTTGTCGAAGTTGTCTTGTAGAACCGGGATATCGAGTGTGATCAGAATGTCTCGAGAGAAGGTATATCCTTTGTTGACCATGAGAGCTTGTCATGGGCTAAGTTGGGACACCCCTGCAGGGATTTGAACTTTCGAAAGCCGTGCTCGCGGTTATGGGCGGATGGGAATTTGTTAATGTCCGGTTGTAGAAAACCTGAAGTTGACCTTAATTAAAATGCATCAACCGCGTGTGTAACCGTCATGGTCTCTTTCCGGCAGAGTCCGGGAAGTGAACACGGTGTTGGAGTTATGCTTGACGTAGGTTGTTTTAGGATCACTTCTTGATCATAGATTTCTCGAATGTTCTTTGCCTTCTCTTCTCGCTCTCTTTTGCGTATGTTAGCCACCATATATGCTAGTCGCTTGCAGCAGCTCCACATATATGCCTTGCCTTACCTATAAGCTTAAATAGTCTTGATCGCGAGGGTGTGAGATTGCTGAGTCCCCGTGACTAACAGATACTTCCAAAACTAGTTTGCAGGTGCCGTTGAACCGTGCAGATGATGCAACCAAGCTCAAGGAGGTGCGTCGATGAAGATCTTATCCTTTGTGTTGTTTCGTTCTTGTTGTTCAGTAGTGGGGCCCAGTTGGGGTCGATTGGGGATCTGTGTAGCATTTGAGGTAGTCTTCTTTTATTTTGGTTCCGTAGTCGGACCTTGATTGTATCTGGTTGATGTAATGCTTTATTTATGTATTTGTGTGAAGTGGCGATTGTAAGCCAACTATTTATCTCTGTTCCTTATGTATTACATGGGTTGTGTGAATATTACCTCACTTGCGACATTGCTTTCAATGTGGTTATGCCTCTAAGTCGTGCTTCGACACGTGGAAGATATAGCCGCATCGAGGGCATTACAATTACCTTACCCATAAGCTTAAATAGTCTTGATCGTGTGGGTGTGAGATTGCTGAGTCCCCCGTGACTCACAGATACTTCCAAAACTAGCTTGCATGTTATGTTGAACCGAGCAGATGACGCAACCGAGCTCAAGGAGAAGCTCAATGAAGACCTTGTTCATAGTGTTGTTTCATTTCAGCTGATCAGTAGTGGAGCCCAATTGGGACGATCGGGGATCTGTGTAGCCTTTGGGGTAGTCTTCTTTTATGTTGGGTTCCATAGTCGGACCTTGATTGTATCTAGATGATGTAATGCTTTATTCATGTATTGTGTGAAGTGGCGAGTGTAAGCCAACTATGTAACTATTTCCCTTATGTATTACATGGGTTGTGTGAAGATTACCTCACTTGCGACATTGCTTTCAATGCGGTTATGCCTCTAAGTCGTGCTTTGACACGTGGGAGATATAGCTGCATCAAGGGCGTTACAAGTTGGTAATCAGAGCCTTCCCCGACCATAGGAGCCCCCTGCTTGATTGAATCGTTGGTGTTGTTGAGTCTAGAAAAATGTTTTGAGTCATTTAGGAATTATATATTGGAGAGTTAGGAATTCTTTTTACTCCCCAGTCCCTTCATCGCTCTGGTGAGGCATCCTGACATAGAGTTTTGACTCTGCTCTTCTCAAATTTCACTAATTTTTTTTAGGATCACGCGGGTATCTTGGAATCGTTCCAATGGTTTTGTAACAAGAACATTGTTCTTGGTGCCTCCTGTCATTTAGGGGTTGCGGCAGTGTCCCGAGGAGTTGAGCTCCGAGGTGTCGTCGTCACAATTTTATCGTTGCAGTTCTGGAATACCTGAGTTTAGTTTCACCGACATCGAAAATCTCTTTTATGTAGTTGTTGGTGAGATAACCTTGATGCCACCCAGTACTCGGGCGGGAGTTCGGGAGTATTGACATAACTCGTATAACGGATGCTTTTTGAAGGTTGAGGTAAACGATTTCCGAGGGTTTCTTGGTTATGTGTTGAAGGATGGATACAACTGGATGTAGGATTTGCTAGTTTTGGGTGAGATATTATGCTTCCCCTGTATCCCCAACACCTGATTGCATAATCGGAAAATTTCGGGAGTTTATAAGTGGGAATTCTAGTAGCTCTTAGGATATCTTTCTGACAGATGTATGATATGAAATTGGGGTTCGACGTCTAGTGGTCCGCCTATCCACGGTTGGTTTTACAGTGGTCTCATCGTGTCTTAAAGAGTCCTTGGCTATGCCGACTCGGGGACGCTTCGTATGTCATGTGCACTGCCTTGTACATGATGGTGTTGTAAGATCGAGCCCGTGTAGACCCCACCACGAAAACTTCGGATGAAATCTCTATCATATGTTTGTTCCAGCTTATTCTGCAAGCCAATCCTTTGTTTTTGTTTGGAATTGTGGTATTCGAGTTGCTTCAATGTCAAATGTGTTTCCGTACCTTTTCCAAGCAGTGTTCTCATATTTCTATGTCAATACTAATCCTTCTCGATCATCGAGTTTGTCATGTCAATCCTTGTCAACCGGTGTGCTTCTCTTTGAGTGGATCCGATCATTTCAACATTTGCAAGATCCAATCTCAGTTCTTCTCAACGGTGTTTGTTTGTTTTCCCGCCCTCCCTCCCTTGTTTTCTCCAAGAATTCAGATTTCTTAATCAAGTATCCATCTTATTGATGCGAGGCCTCTTCATTCCTTTTTCGTCAATGTTCTTATCCGGCGATTCTCATGAAGATTCTAATGGAGCTTCAAGCTCATCATTCTCGGTTTTCTTTCTTCTCCGGTGGATTCAATTCAAGCATTTGGTGTTGATCATATCCTTTCCATTGTTTCAATATTTTCTCATACTGGTGCACCTCATATTCATTCTCTTCTCGTTATTCAATTGTTCCGGAGTGTCGAAGATATCTCAGAAGGCCCATCTTGTCATTCAAGATCCGTTCAACTTATCTCGAGGTTGTTATCTCATTCAAGCCATTTAATTCAACCGGTGAAACCTCTCTTTTAAATCATTTCAAAGGTGTTTCTTTTGAGTGGGCCCTAACCCACAGGTCTTTTCCCAGGATCTTACCTGATTCTTCTTATTTTCCCGGAGGTATTCTCAAATTATTTTCGAAGTTTGATGTAAGAATGATTTATCATCAGTCAAATGTCTTCTCCAAGATCTGTCAAAATCATTTCATTATTGGCTCAACATCTCCTCTTTTAATCATTCCGGAGTGTCTCAACAATTCTTGGTTGTGTTTCTCGTTGTCATTCTCAGATTTAAAAGACCGAAGAAGAATTTTTCCTCTATATCTTATCCGTTCTCTCAAAGATTCGTGATTCTAGTTTGAGGCCATCCTCTCATAATTGTTTTTGATTGTGGGAATTATTTTCACCTATCCGGAGTAATTCAAAAGTTTTTTTTCAGTTTGATTCCCTGGAGCCCATCTTCTGAGAATTATTCATTCCAGCTTTCAGCTCGCTTTCTCCCAATCTTACCGGTGCGACGATTAAATATCCTCTTATGAGTTCGTGATCTCTTCGTTCTCATGTATCTTAACTCTCTCATGTATGTTCGTTCATTTGCTAATCCTTACCAGTGTTTTAGACGTTTAATTCATTCATTGTTTCAATCCTACTGGTGGTCCATTAAGTTTGTGCTATATCTATCTAAATCCTTTCTATGAGAATAAGTAATATGTCAAATCCGTTGTTTGTCATCAATTTAATTGGTGAAGGATAAGCATAATGTAATTCTTATTATTGTTTCATCGAGTGAACTTAATTCCCTATTCCGGAGGCTCATCAAATTCCTGATTTCAATTGTTCATCTTCTCTTTTTCCCGAAGTTCCAACCTTTTTCAACTATTTCACCACGGAGATTCATCTAAATCAGTACAAGGATTCACCTTGTGTTTTCAAATTCTCTTTCGTTCCGTTTGATCATTCTTTTGTTTAACGGAGTTCTTCATGAAGGTTCTACTTGATGGTTCATCAAGGATTTAATTCCTTCTCCAAGCGTTCATCAACATTCTTTTCTAGGGAGCTCAAGTTTTTCTTCATCTTGCAATCCAGAGTCCAATTCTTTCTACGTATCATTAGAGGTGGTATTATGTCATTCTTGATAATTTGAGTTCATGTTCCATGATTCACATGTTGTTAAGAATGACATATTTTAAATCCATCTATCTCTTCATTGGAACTATCTTGGGTTATATTTCTCCTAAAGCCTTCCCTAAGGACTGTTTCTATCTATGGTGCTCATAAATGACCCAAGTTCTTCATTAATCCTCCCGGTGAAATAGTTTCTCATCTCCTTGTTGATGTCAATCCAATCAAATATTTTCCGTGAGTGGCAAGTTGTCACCTTATAATGTTGAGATGCCTTCTATAAGACCATATCAAGCTTATTCTTTTCGTTGTTGGTGTTCCAACAACTCCGTTCGATTTTTCTCCTGAGGATTCCTTTTCAATCTCATTTGTGGCAGAAGTTGTCATTTTCTTCTCAATTCCTTCTTTTTCATTTACCTATCTTCTATTTCTTCCTTCCAGAGGAATTGTGATGTTGCTCCCTTCGACCCATCATCTTGTTTTATTAGGATCATGTTTTTTCATGCTTATCCTTTTAACCGGAGTGTTGTGCCCTTTTTCTCAAGTTTCTTATCACTTCTTAACCAGAGTGCTTTCAACTTTATTCATCTTCAAGTTGCTCGACCTCTCAAGGTTCTTTGGTTTCACTCATTGGTCAAGGAAGCAACTTAGTTTTACCTCTTCTCTTCCTCTTCCTTTTCCCTCCAGTGCCATTCTAGATCTCGGGATGAGATCCTCTCGTAGTGGTGGAGTGTTGTAACGCCCCAAGACTGGAGATTCAGATGCCATCCATGGATTTCGGGTTTCGTCATGTGTTTTGTTTTGCTTGTTGCTTTCCATTTTGCATCATGTCATCTTGCAACATGTTTTAAAACTCAACCAAATAAAATCGGATGGATCTTCGGTCCATTTAAATCGAGGGATATTCACATGGTGAAATTCTCTTTATAACATATCTCCCAATATGTATAGGGAGGTAAAATAAATTTTTCCATCCTTTAGGAATCGGCCACAACACACTCACAATATAAATCCCTTGGGTTCTTTTGCTTCAAGTTTCACCTCCAAACCTTGGCAGTAGTTATTTCTCCATTTATCGAGGGTCGTCCAAAAACCCACAACATTTTTTGTACACCCCTTTAGCCTAGTCTCCATTCAAACTCTTTTGGCTCAAGTCAAATAAGTTTGAATTTAAAATTCTCCTAACTTGTCGGAACTATTTTTGTTGAGGTGGAGATATTCCATAAAGCCATACAAAAATGTTCCATAATTTTGTTCTTCTCCATGGTCTCTTCTCTTAATTATTTTTGGCCTATCTCTTTTGCTGAAAAGAGAGATTACGAGAGAGAGAGAGAGCCCAGCAGGCCCAAACCTCCCTAGGCGCAGCCTTCCCTCTCCCTGGGCTGGCCTCCCTAAGGCCCAGTCATCTCCCCCCGTAACCCTAGGCCTCCCGCTCGATCCCCTGCACCCTCTCCCTCGTTTCCCTCCCTCACGCCGCCAGGAGAGAAAGGGCACCGCGCTCGACCCGGCTCCTCTCGCCCGAACCCTAGATCTCTCCCTCACCTTCGCTCTCTCGCGCCGCCAGAGCCTTGCTCGATCCTCTCCTCCCTCCTCTCGTTCTCTCGCTCGTGTCGCCACCCACAGGAAAGGAGAGGAGTGGCCGTGAGCTCGCCTGCCCGTTCCCCATGGCCGTGGCACCTCGTCACCACCTCTCCACCTCCACGCTGGTCGCCGTGCCCCGTCGCTGTCGGCAACCACCAGGAGGCCGCCGCCTCACGCCGCCCCGTCGACTCTCCTCCGTGTGACACCTCCCCTATGCGTCCTCGTTCCTGTGCCCGTGCACCATCCATCCTCGAGCTCCGCCCGCTGACCTTCTCTGCAGCCTTGGCCGCCGATGACCGGAGCCTCCGTGTGCGTTCTTCCCGACCCTGCCGCTGGATCGGGCCTGCTCCGCCCGACTCCTCTCGCCTCGGCTGTCCGCGCTCACTTCCTGTCGCAGGGTCTCATCTCTACTTCAATCAAACGCACGAAGATGTCGCCGCCCGCTTCGTCAGTTTCAGGAGGCGAGCGCTGCTCACGTGATCGCGTCGTGAACCACCGGAATTCGGCCACCTCTGCAGCCTCTTGTTGCTGTGTTGTGTACCTCCAATTGCAATTGCTATTTACTCCAAGTCCAACGACCACTGAACAGGAACAGCGCAAGTACCACGACAGACCGTCAAGTACCCCTTCGAATCCTTCAAGACCGTCAAGTGAACGACTACCATCGCTCCAAGATCCGAACGGCTACGATGACATGAACATCTACGGAATGGTTACAACTACACGATGAACCGCCAAAGCCGGCTACAACCCTTGTACCACTACTATCGCCAAGTACCACGACAATCGAAGCATAGTACCTCTATGTTTGCCATGTACATTGACCGTCACCGAAGACCCGCATAGCACTAACACCAAGTTCCCTACCGTCGCCCTCGGAAACATCGAATGCGTCAAGTCCTCCTCCGAGACGTGTACCACGACCATCACCGAAGAACCGTGAACGTCTACCGATGACCCTCAAGTTCGTCCACGATTTCAATGTACCACTACCATCGATGCTAACCACTACTTCCATGACGGCATGAGTACAACTACTACCACTTCGAACGTGACAAGAACGTCTACTTCCTCTACTTTGCACCGAACCGATACACTTCGAAACGCACGCTTCGAAGGTATAACCCCAACACGACCATCCGAGAACGTTTGCATGTGTTGTATGAGTTGCACCCTATGTTTGCACCATGCCCGAGTTGTCACTTGCTCGGTCCTCCTCTTCTGCCGCTAATTCGTGGGGAACCCGGTTACCGGGATCACCCCACCATCTTGCACAACACGCTCCCGTCACACTTTCTTTTGGACCGACGTCTCAATGAGTTGTCGGATCCGGAACGTTGCCGTGGCACCGTTTCGTTATCGTCGCCATGGCACCCCTTTTCTTTCCACCACGGTGACAAATGCTTCATAATGCTCTTGTCAACTTTTATTAAAAATTGCACAAACTTGTCCACGTCATCCGCGTCATGATAACAACAATTAAAATGCTTAAATTGTTGTTTGCATTTAAATTGCTAATGCATATGGGGATTTACTGGATTCATTGTTTGCTATATTCGGCCCCATTTAAATTGTTTAAATGGTATAGTTTTGTTATGATTCACCTCTTGCCATGCTAACCAACGTTTAATATTGTTGAGTACCTAAACGAGATAGAACTAAATAATTGGTGCGGTGCTTCGTTTTGAGCTCCACTTAACTTGTAGTTTTGCTTGTGCACTTTGCCATGCCATGCTTCATTAAACCGGACTTGCATCATACTTGATTGTGCATCATGCCATGATTATGTGATGGTTGTTTACCATGATTGTTTGCTTCTTTCCAGTGTTGCTTCTTCGGGTTGGTTCCGATAACGTCGTGCTGTGAGGATTCGTTCGACTACGTCCGTTTATCTTCTTCATGGACTCGTTCTTCTTCCTTGCAGGATTTCAGGCAAGATGACCATACCCTCGAAATCACTTCTATGTTTGCTTGCTAGATGCTCGCTCTTTTGCTATGCCTATGCTGCGATACCTACCACTTGCTTATCATGCCTCCCATATTGTTAAGCCAAGCCTCTAACCCACCTTATCCTAGCAAACCGTTTGTTTGGCTATGTTACCGCTTTGCTCAGCCCCTTTTATAGCGTTGTTAGTTGCAGGTGAAGATTGAAGTTTGTTCCTTGTTGGAACATGGAGATGTTGTTCCTTGTTGGAACATGTTTACTTGTTGGGATATCACAATATCTCTTATCTAATTAATGCATCTATATACTTGGTAAAGGGTGGAAGGCTCGGCCTTATGACTGGTGTTTTGTTCCACTATTGCCGCCCTAGTTTCCGTCATATCGGTGTTATGTTCCCGGATTTTGTCTTCCTTACGCGGTTGGGTTATAATGGGAACCCCTTGACAGTTTGCCTTGAATAAAACTCCTCCAGCAAGGCCCAACATTGGTTTTACCATTTGCCACCTAGCCTTTTCTTTCCCTTGGGCCGGCCGGCTCAAGAGCCATCTTTATTTGACCCCCCCCGGGTCAGTGCTCCTCTGAGTGTTGGTCCAACCTGTCAGCTGCCGGTGGCCACTAGGGGCAACTCTGGGTTGGCCCATCGGAACCTTGGACAATCTGGTGTGCCCTGAGAAAGAGATATGTGCAGCTCCTATCGGGATTTGTCAGCACATTCGGGTGTATTTGCTGGTCTTGTTTTACCATTATCGAAATGTCTTGTAACCGGGATTCTGAGTCTGATCGGGTCTTCCCGCTAGAAGTAATATGCTTCATTGACCGTGAGAGCTTGTGATGGGCTAAGTTGGGACTCCCCTGCAGGGATTTGAACTTTCGAAAGCCGTGCCTGCGGTTATGGGCAGATGGGAATTTGTTAATGTCCGGTTGTAGAAAACCTAATGTTTATCTTAATGAAAATACATCAACTGCGTGTGTAACCGTGATGGTCTCTTCTCGGTGGAGTCTGGGAAGTGAACACGGTGTTGGAGTTATGTTTGACGTAGGTTGTTTTAGGACCACTTCTTGATCATAGTTCTCGACCGTGCTTTTGTCTTCTCTTCTCGCTCTCTTTTGCGTATATGTTAGCCACCATATATGCTAGTCGCTTGCTACAGCTCCCCCTCATACCTTTACCTTACCCATAAGCTTAAATAGTCTTGATCACGTGGGTGTGAGATAGCTGAGTCCCCTGTGACTCACAGATACTTCCAAAACCAGCTTGTAGGTGCCGTTGAACTGAACAGATGATGCACCCGAGCTCAAGGAGGAGCTCGATGAAGACCTTGTTCATAGTGTTGTTTCATTTCAGCTGATAAGTACTGGAGCCTAGTTGGGACGATCGGGGATTTGTGTAGCATTTGGGGTAGTCTTCTTTTATTTTGGGTTCCGTAGTCGGACTTTGATTGTATCTGGATGATGTAATGCTTTATTCATGTATTGTGTGAAGTGGCGAGTGTAAGCCAACTATGTAACTCTTTCCCTTATGTATTACATGGGTTGTGTGAAGATTACCTCACTTGCGACATTGCTTTCAATGCGGGTATGCCTCTAAGTCGTGCTTCGACACGTGGGAGATATAGCCGCATCGAGGGCGTTACACAT
This sequence comes from Triticum aestivum, assembly GCF_018294505.1. Taxonomy (NCBI): domain Eukaryota; kingdom Viridiplantae; phylum Streptophyta; class Magnoliopsida; order Poales; family Poaceae; genus Triticum; species Triticum aestivum. The sequence continues at coordinate 398,627,985 of NC_057803.1, read as the reverse complement.
CTTTACTTCTAAGTTCTGGGTTTCCTTTCAGAAGGCTAAGGGCACCAACATTCACTTCAGCACAACCTTTCATCCTCAAACTAATGGACAAGTCGAGCGAGTAAATCAAATTCTTGAAGATATGCTCAGGGCTTGTGTCATTTCTTTCGGCATGAAGTGGGAAGATTGTATTCCATATGCCGAGTTCTCCTATAACAACAACTTCCAAGCGAGTTCGGGAAAGGCCCCATTCGAGATTCTCTATGGCAGAAAGTGTCGTACTCCTCTTAATTGGTCAGAGACTGGTGAACGCCAACTTCTTGGCAATGATTTGATCACGGAGGTTGAAGAAATGTGCAAAGTCATTCGTGAAAATCTCAAAGCCGCGCAATCACGCCAGAAGAGCTACTATGATAGCAAGCATCGTGACTGGGTTTTCGAGATTGGAGACCATGTCTACCTCCGCGTATCTCCAATGAAAGGTACTCTTCGCTTGGGTATCAAAGGGAAGCTTGCCCCTAGATACGTGGGTCCTTCCAAGATCATTGGCAAAAGAGGCGACCTCGCCTATCAACTTGAGCTTCCACCCAACTTTGCAAATGTGCACGACGTGTTTCACGTGTCTCAGCTTCGCAAGTGTTTCAAGACTCTTGACCGCACCATCAAGTTCGAAGATATTGATATCCAAGAAGACTTGTCTTATCATGAGCATCTCGTTGCTATTCTTGAAGAAACTGAGCACAAGACTCACAACAAGTCTATCAAATTCCTGAAAGTGAAGTGGTCACATCATTCCGACCGTGAAGCCACCTGGGAACGCGAGGACCACCTCCGTTCCGAATATGCGGAGTTTTTCCAGTCCTAGATCTCGGGATGACATCCTTCCGTAGTGGTGGAGTGTTGTAACGCCCCGTATGTAACTTGCCATATTTGTATTCCAACTCTTGCCATTTTCGGCTCTAAGTTATGATATTCCCTCGTGGTTGGGTTTTGTCTTCATTTTGCATTTTGTCCATGTCATGCATCTCATATCATGTCATCATGTGCATCGCATTTGCATACGTGTTCGTCTCATGCATCCGAGCATTTTCCCCGTTGTCTATTTTGCATTCCAGCATTCCTACGTCCTCCGGTGTCCCCTTTTGCCTCTTTTCATGTGCGGATGTTAAACGTTCTCGGATTGGACCGACATTTGCCAAGCGTCCTTGGTACACTACCGGTAGACCGCCTGTCAAGTTTCTTGTCATTTGGACTTCGTTTGATACTCTAACGGTTAATCAAGGAACCGTAAGGGCCTCGTGTATGCTGCAGCCCAACACCCCTGCAAAGTGGCCCAAAACCCATCCAAACCCCTTCCATCCTCTCGGCCGTTCGATCACGATCGCGTGGCCGAAAACCGCACCTCATTTGGACTATCCTAGCTCCGTCTACCTATAAATATATGCCACCCTCGGAAATTTTTGGGCGAAACCCTAGATCACATCGCCCCCAACGCCACCGGACACGTCCGCCGTCACCGGACACCCGAGCCGCCACGTGGCCACTCCACCCGCCTCCGCCGTCCGGCCCGCCCGGCCCGCAGC
>NC_057803.1:398552833-398626123 GCF_018294505.1 Triticum aestivum | reverse complement strand
CCCGCGCGGTGTCGCCGCCGACCGGGCGCGTTCCCGCGCCTCCCGCCGCCCGAGTGTGCGCTCCGGCTGCCGCCTCGCCGCGCAACGTCGCCGCACCACCTCCTTTCAAACTCGCCGGCGTGCCCCGTGACACTTCGTCTAGCCGCCGCCTCGTCTACCGTCGTCCGCGCGCCCGCGCCGCCTCGTCCTCACCGGCGCCGCGCCCACCTCTCCTCCAGCTGGATCTTTCTTCCCCGGCCCCGGATCCGGCGAGCTCTACTTCCAGCTCCGGCGGGAGTACGGTAATCTTCGGTTCGTGTGCCACCTAGATCTAGATCCAGCTACAGTAAACCCTAGGTCGAATTTGCCTAAGTCCTTTTTCTGCATATTTTTTTTAGCATTCTTCATCATGCCATAACTCTGCATCCGTAGCTCCGTTTTGCGCATGTGATATATCAAATTGTTCGTCTGCATGTCCTCTTCATTCCATTCCATTGCATCATGCTTGATTGAGTCCGTCTTGATGCCTAAAATGCTGTTGCAATAGTTCTATAAAATGTTAGTTTCTGTTTCTTATCAGAATATGGACATTTGTCATTTTTGCCATGATTTATGTGTGCCTCCTATGAACTTGAGCCCTACATGTGTTTTGGGCTATGCCATGGCATCTTTACAGGGGTATATGCCATGTATTTTTGTGATCAATGTGGTGACTAGCACAAGCATGCAAACTAGCTCTCGAGATGTTGCTTATTTCAGGGACTTAGAATTCTTCCAAATCATTTCCCTGATGTTATTTTTATGCCATGTATTCATGTTGCTACAGAGTGATCCATGCATCTTTTGAGCATGTTCAGTAAGGATGATTTTGTGATATTGTTATGTTCTATCCATCCATGTCTTTGTTTGCAATTATGGAGTACCCTAGCATGACTCAATCTTGCTCTACGTTTGCTATAAAATGTTCCTGGCAGATTGTTTACGTGTTAATCCATTTTCCCAAGGTTGTTGCAGTTGATCCATGCATGCTATGAGATGGTTCTTACCATGGTTAGCTACTTGATCATGTCTTCTTGCTGGGTGTATGCTTAGTTTGTCATGAAAAGCCTTATGGTGAGTGCATCGAGCTCGCAAACATGCCTACGTAACTCAGATTTTTCCATGTCCAGTTTTCCGCTAAGTCTGAATCTGTTAACACTTGCTATCTTTACATGGGCGCCATCATATTTTCTGCTCCTTTTTGGCTTATGGTCAGTAAGGGACTTTTGTTATATGATTTGAATAGTTTCATGCCATGCTTTGCTTTGCCATGATCTATTGCATGTTGTTATCTTGCTCTAAACATTGCTTCCTGATGTTAATTCTTGACATGTTATTTTCACTAAGTCTGTGAACCTGATATCTTTTGCACTTTTGCCATGCTTGTTTGAACCTGCTATTGTGTGATTTAGCTGTAGCTCAGTGTTCATATTTTGTCAAGCATCTTGAGTGGATCACTGGCATGTGCTTTGTTGCTATGTTGGAGTGCGGTAGCTTAGTTTCTTGTTGCATTCTAGATGGCATCATGCTGTTAATCGCAGGATTGTGCCATTATTGTTTTGCTTGCCATTTGCAAACTGTGCATCCGTTTCCGGTGGTCTTTATATCGATTTCGACCGAAATAAACTCATCTTTCCAGCGGCGCTCGTGGTTTGCCAGGTTGAGGCCAGGTTTAATCTTTTCCTTCCGGAGCACGCATATGGATTGCATATTACATCCCGCATATCATGCCATGTTTTGCATCATATTACTTGTGCATTGCACCGTGGTTGATTGTGTTTCCCTTGCTTGTGTTCTTTCTTTGGGTAGAGCCGGGAGACGAGTACATGATCGAGGAACCCGTTGAGTACACTTATGAGGATCAAGCTTACGTCAACTCGGAGAACTTTGCAGGCAAGATAACCATACCCTCGAAATCACTTCTATCTTTGCTTGCTAGTTGCTCGCTCTATTGTTATGCATGTGCCGCGATACCTACCACTTGCTATATCATGCCTCCCATATTGCCATGTCAAACCTCTAAATCACCTTGTCCTAGCAAACCGTTGTTTGCCTATGTTACCGCTTTGCTCAGCCCCTCTTATAGTGTTGCTAGTTGCAGGTGAAGATTGGAATTTGTTCCTTGTTGGAACATGATTATTGTTGGGATATCATTATTATATCTCGTTGATTTTAATGCACCTATATACTTGGTAAAGGGTGGAAGGCTCGGCCTTTTTCCTGGTGTTTTGTTCCACTCTTGCCGCCCTAGTTTCCGTCATACCGGTGTAATGTTCCTTGATTTTGCATGCCTTACGCGGTTGGGTTATAATGGGAACCCCTTGACAGTTCGCCTAGAATAAAACTCCTCTAGCAAGGCCCAACCTTGGTTTTACATTTGCCTAACAACCTATAACCTCCCCTTGGGTTTTCGCGAGCCCGAGGGTCATCTTTATTTTAAACCCCCCCAGGCCAGTGCTCCTCTAAGTGTTGGTCCGAAACGGGCAGCCTACGGGGCCACCTCGGGGCAACTTGAGGGTTGGTTTTACTCGTAGCTTGACCTATCCCGTGTGCCCTGAGAACGAGATACATGCGACTTCTATCGGGATTTGTCGGCACATCGGGCGGCTTTGCTAGTCTTGTTTTACCATTGTCGAGATGTCTTGTAACCGGGATTCCGAGTCTGATTGGGCCGTCCTGGGAGAAGGAATATCCTTCATTGACTGTGAGAGCTTGTGATGGGCTAAGTTGGGACACCCCTACAGGGATTTGAAATTTCGAAAGCCGTGCCCATGATTATGGGCAGATGGAAATTTGTTAATGTCCGGTTGTAAAAAACTTGAAACTAAACTTAATTGAAAAGAATCAACAGCGTGTGTAACCATGATGGTATCTTTTCGTCCGAGTCCGGGAAGAGAACACGGTCTCGTATTATGCTTGAACGTAAGTACTTCTAGGATCACTTCTTGATCATAGATTCTCGAACGTGGTTTGCCTTCTCTTCTCGCTCTCTTTTGCGTATGTTAGCCACCATATATGCTTGTGCTTGCTGCAGCTCTACCTCATACCTTTTCCCTTCCTATAAGCTTAACTAGTCTTGATCGCGAGGGTGTGAGATTGTTGAGTCCCCGTGACTCACATATTACTTACAAAACCAGATGCAGGTGTCGATGATGCCATTCCAGGAGATGCGACTGAACTCAAGTGGGAGTTTGATGAGGACTCAGGACGGTACTACGTTTCCTTTCCAGACGATCAGTAGTGGATCCCAGTTGGGGCGATCGGGGATCTTATGCATTTGGGGTTGTCTTTATTTTGGTTCCGTAGTCGGACCTTGAATGTATCTGAATGATGTAATGCTATATTTGTGTATTGTGTGAAGTGGCGATTGTAAGCCAACTCTGTACCCGTTTCTTATTCAGTACATGTGATGTGTAAAGATTACCCCTCTTGCGACATTCCTACAATGCGATTATGCCTCTAAGTCGTGCTCCGACACGTGGGAGATATAGCCGCATCATGGGTGTTACATAGATGTTACTATTAAACTTGCTAATAGAGATACTATATCACCAACTGGGATTGTTAGAGACATTGAAATCTTGTGTGGGAAAATAAAATACCCTACTGATTTTCTTGTTGTTGGTTCCCCACAACATGATTTTTGTCCCATTATGTTTGGTAGACCTTTTCTTAAACACCGTTAATGCTAAAATAGATTTTGAGAAACAAACTGTCAGTGTTAGCTTTGGTGATGAGTCTCATGAGTTCAATTTTCCAAGTTTGGTAGAAAGCTTCATGTGAAAGAATTGACTAGTAAGGATGAAATAATTGATCTTGCTTCTATTTGTGCCTCCTAGTGATCCTTTACAACAATATCTGCTGGACCATAAAAATGATTTACATATGCATGAAAGAAATGGAATAGATAAGAATTTCTTTGAACAATGTCCTCTGCTTAAACACAATTTGCCAATTGAACCTCTAAGAGGTCCTCCTCCACCTAAAGGTGACCCTTTGTTTGCATTAAAACAATTGCCAGACACATTGAAATATGCTTATCTTGATCAGAAGAAGATAGATCCTGTTATTATTAGGGCCAACCTTTCAGAACATGAAGAAGAATGATTATTGAAAGTTCTAAGGAAGCACCGAGCTGCTATTGGATATAGTCTTGATGATTTAAAGGGCATTACTCCCACTCTATGTAAGCACAAGATTAATATGGAACCTGATCCTAAACCCGTTGTTGATCACCAACGTCGGTTAAATCCAAACATGAAAGAAGTGGTAAGAATAGAAATAGAAGCATGTATAATCTATCCTATAGGTGATAGTAGATGGGTAAGTCCAGTTCATTGTGTCCCTAAGAAAAGCGGTATTACTATTGTTCCTAATGATAAGAATGAACTTATTCCAAAAAGAATTATTACAGGCTATAGAATGGTAATTGATTTTATAAAATTAAACAAAGCAACTAGAAAAGATCATTACCCTCTGCCTCTTATTGTTCAAATGCTAGAAAAATTATCTAAGAACACACATTTTTGCTTCCTTGATGGATACTCTATTTTTTCGCATTTACCTGATTCTCAACCTTATCAAGAAAAGACCACTTTCACTTGTCCCTTTGGAACTTATGCTTATAGACGTATGTGTTTTGGTTTATGAAATGCACCTGCTACCTTTCAAAGGTGTATGATTGCTATATTCTATAACTTTTGTGAAAAGATTGTTGAGGTTTTCATGGATGACTTTTCTGCTTATGGGAAGTGTTTCGATGATTGTTTAAGAAATCTTGAACGAGTTTTGCAGCGATGCGAGCAAACAATTCTTGTCTTGAATTGGGAGAAGTGCCACTTTATGGTTAATGAAGCTATTGTTTTGGGCCATAAAATTTCTGAAAGAGGTATTGAGGTGGAAAAGGCTAAGGTTGATGCAATTGAGAAAATGCCATGTCCTAAAGATATCAAAGGGACAAATCCTACGGAAATGTCACTCGAAAGCTTATGGATGGCATCATGCGGGAGACAAAACTGCTCACAAGGTATGGCAATCTGGGTTTTATTGGCCTACTCTCTTCAAGGATGCCCGTAAGTTCGTCTTATCTTATGATGAATGCCAAAGAATAGGTAATATCGGTAAGAATCAAGAAATGCATATGAATTATTCACTTGCCGTTGAACCACTTGATTGTTGGGGTTTTGATTACATGGGACCTTTTCCTTCCTCTAATGGGTATACACATATTTTGGTTGCTGTTGATTATGTTACTAAGTGGGTAGAAGCTATTCCAACTAGTAGTGCTGATCACAACACCTCTATTAAAATGCTTAAGGAAGTTATTTTCCCAAGGTTTGCAGTCCCTAGATATTTAATGACTGATGCTGGTACACACTGTATTCATGGTGCTTTCCATAGAATGCTTGCCAAGTATTATGTTAACCATAAAATTGCATCACCCTATCATCCTCAGTCTAGTGGTCAAGTTGAACTTAGCAATAGAGAAATAAAATTAATTTTGCAAAAGACTGTCAATAGGTCGCGGTAGAATTGGTCGAAGAAATTAGATGATGCACTTTGTGCTTATAGAACAGCATATAAAAATCCTATGGGTATGTCTCCTTATAAAATGGTTTATGGAAAAGCTTGTCATTTGCCTCTTGAGTTAGAACATAAATCTTATTAGGAAGATAAAGAACTCAACTATGATTTCAAACTTGCTGGTGAAAATATGTTATTTGATATTAGCTCATTAGATGAATGGAGAATCCAAGCTTATGAAAATGCCAAGTTATTTAAAGAAAAAGTTAAAAGATGGCATGATAAAACAATCCAAAAGCGTGAGTTCATAGTTGGGGAATATGTTCTTTTGTACAACTCTCGTTTGAGATTCTTTGAAGGAAAACTCCTTTCCAAATGGGAAGGACCCTGTGTTATCGAGGAGGTTTATCGGTCTCGAGCTATCAAATTAAATAATGCCGAAGGTGCTAAACCGAAGGTTGTTAATGGGCAACGAGTAAAACATTATATCTCATGTATGCCCATTAATGTTGAAAGTAATATTATCCTAACTATGACACCGGAAGAACACATAAAAGAGACCTTCCAGAACACTCCAGAATCGTGAAAAAGAGGAGGTACATGATACGGTAAGTAAACAGACTCCAAAAAATCCGCAAAATATTTTTTTCAGTTTTGGAATATAACAAAAATTTGGAAAATAACAAACAACCAGGAAGGTCACCCTGGTGGGCACAAGACACCAGGGCGCGCCTGGCGCCCAGGTGGGTTGTGCCCACCTGCGGTACCTTCTGGACTCCGTTTTTCTCCCATTTGATTGTTTCCCAAGATAAAAATTTTTTGTATACCCCCCGAACCTATTGATCACCGTTTCACGGAGAAATCCTCTGTTTTATTTTCTCGCCGTTTTACTGATATATCTAAAAATATATCGTCCCAAGACTCTGAGGGTGACAACTATGATGCTTATTTTATTGCAAACCCCAAGTCTTATGGGGCTGTGGAGCATTATAGCTGGACTTCCGAAGAAGATGAAGATGAATCAGTTCCTCCTCATTTCAAAAACGAAAGCATGGAGGCATTATGTGAGAGGATAATAAAGCTCGAGATGGAAAACGACGAGTTGAGGATAGACAATTTTACTCTCCGACGTAAGCTGGAAAAGGAGAAGAAGGACAAAGCCTCTACTTCATCATCACCACCACCTTCTTCATCGCCAAAAGAAAATTGAGTATCGGGTATGGGCACTCCCCTTGGCTTCCGCCAAGCTTGGGGAGGTGCCCTGGTATCGTATCACCTCCACTATCTTTTGCCTTTACTTATCTTAGTTCGATCCATAGTTATCTTTTGCTTTAGATGAATAAAAGTTTAGTTCGGTCCTTTCTTTTTGAGAGTTTGCTTAGTAATATATCCATGTAATCGTGTGCAAGATATACAATAAAGTTTAATTTGAGTTTTTGCTTTCTTTATTTTCATGTACTAATAGAAAGAAAGGAAATAAATGAAAATGATCATATGCTAATCTTATGGTAGGTGATGACACCACATAAGGAAAAGTATAAGTAGGAAATTTTATAAGAGATTGACAAACATAGCATTGGTCAATGATGCGACTCATGAAAGAATTAATAAGGGAAGAGAAGACTCACATTTAAATACACTATCCTAGAAATCTTTTGTGATTGTGAGCCCCCATCAAAATATTATATGCCAAAATTGTTGACGTTGGACAAGGAAGACAACATAATGATTTATGTTTGTTCATATTCACATATAAGTTATGTTGTCATAGATCTTTCCACATGTGGTGCTTGCCCCCCATCTTTGCTAGCCAAAAATTCCGCTATAAGTAGATATACTCCTTGTTCATCCTAAACCATTAAACCCAAATCTTATTTTCAAGAGTCCACCATACCTACCTAGGGATTGAGCAAGATCCCTCGAGTAAGTTGTCATCGGTCTAATAAGGCAATAAAATTTGGGACAATTGCAATTTTGCCCCTAGTTGGAACCTACCCACGGGGTTTGCCCTTACTTTTCGACTCTACTCAGTTTTGCCCTTAGATTTTCCCCTGAGGTCGCCCGAATGCCCTTTGACCGTTTGACCAATACTTTGAAAAATCATAAGAAATTCATATGAACTCGGAAAAATGCAAATAAGATATCAAAATGTTCAGATAAACATTAACTTTATATGCATGTCATTTGCATTCAAGACAAAAGCATCGTTTAAACTACCCGAGGTTATTAATGTTATTAACATTATTACAAATAAAAAGGTATAAAATACTTTTTTCATGAATACAAATTACATGAAAATGTAGGTGATGTTTTCTGGACATCTTGATATCTTATTTGCATTTTTCGGAATTCATATCAACTTGTTATGAATGTTCAAACGACGTTGACCAATATTTGGAAACTTTATAACAAGTTGATATGAACTCAGAAAAATTGAAATAAGATATCAGGATGTTCAGAAAACATCACCTACATTTGCATGTAATTTTTATTCATGAAAAAATATTTTTATACATTTTCTTTAATAATATTAATAACACTAATAACCTCAGGTAGTTTAACCTATTCTTTTGCCATGAATGCAAATGATATGCACATAAAGGGAATGTTTATCTGAACATTTTGATTTCTTATTTGCATGTTTCCGAGTTCATATGAATTTTTTATGAATTTCTGAAGTATTGGTCAAACGGTGAAAGGGCATATGGGCGACCTCGGGGGCAAATCTAAGGGTAAAAGTAAGCATAGTCGAAAAGTAAGGGCAATCCCTGTGGGTAGGTTCCAACTAGGGGCAAAAATGCATTTGTCCCATAAAATTGCTTGTAAAAATGTAAGATCATTTAGTGTAAGGGAAAATTGAGCGTTGTACGAACTTGTGATAACAAAGAATAAAAGCGATAGACCCATAATAAAGGTTGCTATCATAAGGGGCAATATAACGTGACGTTCTTTTGCACTAAGAGGTTGAGCATACAAACAAATAAGCACATGGCAACCTCTGCTTCCCTCTGCGAAGGGTCTATCTTTTACTTTTATGTATTTACTTTTATGCAAGAGTCAAAGTTTTTCTCTCTATTACTTTTTATTTTTCTCGCTTGGCAAGAATCATGTGGTGAGGAAAGATCTTGGCACATATGTCCAGTTGAATATGGGTAGCATGAGTTATGATTGTTGCCATCACCCTTGAGGTGAATATGTTGGGAGGCGAAGCTATAAGACCCTATCTTTCTATGTGTCTAGTTTAAACGTTTTGCTCATGTGTATGCGGTGCGTGTTAGCAATCATGGAAGATGATGAATTGTAGTTGCAAAGTTCACTGAGAACATAGTTTGTTGGTTTCCAATAGAGTTTATGATTTATACTTTGATAGTGTGATGAATTGTTACTTATTCATGTGAAGCCTATGATAAAAGTTCTATGATAAAGGTTTTATGTTAAAATTTGTTGCTGTTATAATAATTCACATGATGCTTCTATGTCCATATTTTGTTTTTACTGACACCTCTCTCTCTAAGCATGTGGACATGTTTTTCGATTTCAATTTTCGCTTGAGGACAAGCGAGGGCTAAGCTTGGGGGAGTTGATACGTCCATTTTGCATTTTGTTTATCTACTGTTATTTATAATGTTTTTATGCATAATAATGTTTTTTGGAGTAACTCTAATGGCTTTTCTCTCATAATATGCAAGATACACAAAAAGAGGGAGAACTCCGGCGGATGGGAATCTGGACCTGAAAAAGCTACGTCAGGCTACCTATTCTGCACAACTCCAAATGAGCTGAAACATTACGGGAAATTTTTATGGAATATATAAGAAATATGGGAGCCAATAAGTACCAGAGGGGGGCCATCAGGTGGGCACAACCCACCTGGGCACGCCAAGGAGCCCAGGTGCGCCCTGGTGGATTGTGCTCTCCTCGGCCCACCTCTGATGCCCATCTTCTGGTATATAAGTCATTTTGACCTACATGAAATAAGGAGAGGACTTTTGGGTTGGAGCACCGTCGTCTCGAGGCGGAACTTGGGAAGGAGCACATTTGCCCTCCGGCGGAGCGATTCCACCGAGGGAACTTCCCTCCCAGAGGGGGAGTCATTGGCATCATCATCACCAACAACTCTCCCATATTGGGGAGGCTAATCCCTATCAACATCTTCAACAACACCATCTCCTCTCAAACCCTAGTTCATCTCTCGTGTTCAATATTTGTACGGTAACTATAGATTGGTGCTTGTGGGTGACTTGTAGTGTTTATTACATCTTGTAGTTGATTACTATATGGTTTATTTGGTGGAAGATTATATGTTCAGATCCAATATGCTATTTAATACCCCTCTGATCTTGAGCATATGTTTATCATTTCTGAGTAGTTACTTTTGTTCCTGAGATCACGGTAGAAATCTTGTTGCAAGTAATCATGTGAACTTGATATGTGTTTGATATTTAGATAGTATGTATGTTGTGATTCCCTTAGTGGTGTCATGTGAATGTACACTACATGACACTTCACCATATTTGGGCCTAAGGGAATGCATTGTGGAGTAGTTATTAGATGATGGGTTGCGAGAGTGACAGAAGCTTAAACCCTAGTTTATGCGCTATTCCGTAAGGGACCGATTGGATCAAAAGTTTAATGCTATGGTTATAATTTATTCTTAATATTTTTCTCGTAGTTGCGGATGCTTGCAAGGGGGTTAATCATAAGTAGAAGGTTTGTTCAAGTAAGAACAACACCTAATCACCGGTCCACCCACATATCTAATTATCAAAGTAGCAAACACGAATTGAATCAACATGATGAAAGTGACTAGATGAAATTCCCGTGTACCCTCAAGAACGCTTTGCCGATTATAAGAGACCATTTTGGCCTGTCCTTTGCCTAAAAAAGGATTGGGCTACCTTGCTGCACTTCTGTTACCACTATCATTACTGGTCCGTTCCAAATTATCTTGCTACCTGTAGCGACCCCACCTTAAACGGTCAAGTCTCTGTGTTTAAGTGCCATCCCTCGATCGGTATTGCTGACACACAGAGTACTCGAGGATTTATAACAAAGTTTCAATCACACAATTATTACATTGAATGTCTCAAAAGAGAACTATTACAATAATATGGCTGAAGGCCATCTAAATACGATAACAGCGGAAGCTTCGAAGGTAGAAGAGTCCATCCAACTCCACGGCAAAACTAAGTGCATGACAATGACCTAGCGCACCTTACTCTTCGTCTAAAAACTCTGCAACATAATATGTTGCATCCTATGTAGGTCAGCACATGGAATATGCTGGCAATATAACACTACAGAGCAATGAACAAATAACGACTATAAGTACATGCATATATGGCTGGTGGAGGCTCTATGGTTATCATTTGCATAAAGCTGGTTTTCCCCTACAACAAAGGAATATATTTTATTTAACTAAAAAATTTGTTGAAAACATTGAGAATGGTAACCCCATCTCAATCCCAATTAAAAGTTAACAACCCAACAAATTAATTAAGTAGAGTGTTGAGATCAACATAATAATTCAAGAACCAGATACTTAAGATGTCCATAATCAGGGACATGGCTAATCATGATTAGCTTGTACACTCTGCAGAAGTTTGCGCACTTTTCCCCACAAGACTCGATCTCCTCCGTGGTATTTCACGCACTGCATGATGTTCGAAAAACGGATGACCGAGACATAGTCTTTCCGAAGAGGTCCCCTTAATTGATAGATAGGCCGGTACACCTACAATCCCCTACATCTCCTAGCCCATCATGGAAGGATTCCCACAACTTACTAAACTATGCCAGAGCCCATAATGGCATGTGGAGGCACACGGAAGTTTTCACCAAGAATAATATTATGATCCCTTTGTGCCTGGGTGGCAAACCATAGGATGATCACACGGATGCCCCGGGATATCCTTGGACAACAATGGATTCCCCAGGTGCCCACGGACCAATCCACCAAGATGTGTATTAAAGTAGCCACCTTAAGTTAAAACCTTAGTTGATTGTAACTGTCACATCTTTCATGAATTTTCTCAAAACCAATCCATGTCTACTAGCATAGCATAGCAGTATAAGCATAACATAGTAACTCCCAGGGTTTGAATAAAGGAAATAGGTTCCTACCTCATGAACTACTTTCCAAAACCCACATGTTAAATAAGACCTACTCATGCAATGTTTGAGGGTTGAAACTAATGCATACAAACTTGGGTAATAAGGGATATGATCAAAGTGTTACTTGCCTTGCTGACGATCTGAAAACCCTAGAGATTCATAGTAGCAAGCCTCACATACATAATCACTCAAGCATAAGATGCAAAGGTAAAACTCAAAAGAAAAGATCCAAACTGAAAGTTCAAGAGAAGTGCTTAAATTTGCAAAAAGAATCAATCATATCGGAGTTACGAAACTCAAACTATGATCAAAAGAAGTTTGAACTCAAATAGGCTTGAAACCAAATTTTAAATTGTCAAAACCATGTTCAAGTTGATTATTTGGAAAGAGGAGAACAAGACGAAGATTTTGGCATTGGTTTCACTAGATTTGGACAAACGAGTAAAATGTAATGAGGGTTTGAAGTTCAGGGACTAATATGTGATAAAAGTGTTCGTGGATAGCAGTATAAGCCAAGGTTGATGCTATTGAAAAGATGCCATGCCCCAAGGACATCAAAGGTTTAAGAAGTTTCCTTCGTCACGCCGGATTTTATAGGAGGTTCATGAAGGACTTCTCAAAAATTTCTCGGCCTCTGACTAATTTATTACAAAAAGATATACCATTTGTCTTTGATGATGATTGTGTAGAAGCATTTGAAATACTTAAGAAAGCATTGATCTCTGCACCTATTGTTCAGCCACCTGATTGGAATTTACCCTTTGAAATTATGTGTGATGCTAGTGATTATGCTGTAGGTGCTTTTCTAGGGCAAAGAGTTGATAAGAAATTAAATGTTATTCAATATGCTAGTAAAACCCTTGGCAATGCTCAAAGAAATTATGCTACTACTGAAAAAGAATTCTTAGCAGCTGTATTTGCTTGTGATAAGTTCAGACCTTATATTGTTGATTCTAAAGTAACTATTCACACTGATCATGCTGCTATTAATTATCTTATGGAAAAGAAAGATGCTAAACCTAGACTTATTAGATGGGTTCTCTTGCTAAAAGAATTTGACTTACATATTGTTGATAGAAAGGGAGCTGAGAACCCCATTGCAGACAACTTGTCTAGGTTAGAAAATGTGCTTGATAACCCACTACCTATTGATCATAGCTTTCCGGACAAGCAATTAAATGTCATAAATGGTTCTCATACTGCTCCATGGTATGCTGATTATGCTAATTACATTGTTGCCAAATTCATACCACCTAGTTTCACATACCAGCAAACAAAAATGTTCTTCTATGATTTGAGGCATTACTTTTGGGATGATCCACATCTTTATAAAGAAGGAGTAGATGGTGTTATTAGACGTTGTGTACCTGAGCAAGAACAGGAATAGATCATATGCAAGTGACACTCTGAAGCTTATGGAGGACACCATGCTGGAGATAGAACTGGACATAAGGTATTGCAATCTGGTTTTTATTGGCCTACTCTTTTCAAGGATGCCCGTAAGTTTGTCTTATCTTGTGATGAATGTCAAAGAATTGGTAATATTAGTAGACGTCAAGAAATGCCTATGATCTATTCACTCGTTATTGAACCATTTGATGTTTGGGGCTTTGACTATATGGGACCTTTTCCTGCCTCTAATGGATACACACATATTTTAGTTGCTATTGATTACGTTACTAAGTTGGTAGAAGCCATTCCAACTAGTAGTGCTGATCATAACACTTCTATTAAAATGCTTAAAGAAGTTATTTTTCCAAGATTTGGAGTCCCTAGATATTTAATGACTGATGGTGGTTCACATTTTATTCATGGTGCTTTCCGTAAAATGCTTGCTAAGTATGATGTTAATCATAGAATTGCATCCCCTTGGCACCCTCAGTCTAGTGGTCAAGTAGAATTGAGTAATAGAGAACTCAAATTAATTTTGCAAATGACTGTCAATAGGTCCAGAAAGAATTGGTCCAAGAAACTTGACGATGCATTATGGTCCTATAGAACTGCATATAAAATCCTATGGGTATGTCTCCGTATAAAATGGTTTATGGAAAAGCATGTCACTTACCTCTCGAACTAGAACACAAGGCATATTGGGCTATTAAAGAGCTCAATTATGATTTTAAACTTGCCGGTGAGAAGAGGTTATTTGATATTAGCTCACTCGATGAATGGAGAACCCAAGCCTACGAAAATGCCAAGTAGTTTAGAGAAAAGTTAAAATATGGCATGATAAAAGGATACAAAACTGTGAGTTTAATGTAGGTGATTATGTATTGCTATACAACTCTCGTTTAAGATCTTTTGCAGGAAAACTTCTCTCTAAATGGGAAGGTCCTTACATTATCGAGGAGGTCTATCATTCCGGTGCCATAAAATTCAACAACTTCGAAGGCACAAATCCGAAGGTGGAGAACGGTCAAAGAATCAAACATTATATCTCAGGTAACCCCATAAATGTTGAAACCAATGTTATTGAAACCGTAACCCCAGCGGAATATATAAGGGACACTTTCCAGAATGTTTCAGACTCTGAAAAGGAATAAGTATGTGGTACGGTAAGTAAACCGACTCCAAAACAGTTTTTAAGGCAATATTTCTCCATTTTGGAATATTTAGAAAAATAGAAAAATAAGAAGCAGTCCGGGAAGGCCACGAGGGTAGAGGGCGCGCCCTACCCTACTGGGCGTGCCCCCTACCTCGTGGGCACCTCGTGCGCTCTCCGGACTCCGTTTTCTTACACGACACGTATATTGGTCAGTAGAAATTCATTATATAATCTCACAGGGGTTTTGACTCCCATATCACGCAATTATCCTTTGTTTGTGTTTCGAGCTGTTGCTGCTGCAGATTAGAGCAAGATGTCTTCGCAAGAGTTAGTCGAGGAGAGCCGGGTGTCTCATCTGGCACCGAGATCAATGACAAACAACAATGTTGACCCCTTTGGGCCAGCAACGGAGGAAGAGATAGAGGCTGATTTGAAGAGGATAGATGCCATGGAAGAGGATCAAGAAGTCCCTTCCCGCTTCCGAGCTGGATTCACAATGGGAGAACTGTAGAGCTCGGCTATTCCAAACTCGTTTATCCCTTCCAATGTTAGATTTCTTTCTTATGAGAATATGAAAAAGAGTATCATTGGTTGTCCCGCAGCTATGCAGCACCCTTCGGTGCAAGGAGCTTTGGCTGTTAGAGGAAAACTCCGAAAGGAAATAATGGACCTCAAGCAGCAAGTCAATAAGCTCGAGGAGGAGAATCGTATCCTGAGGGGCATCATCGCCAAGAATATCACATCACCATCCCCAAAAAGAGAGACATAATCACACGGGTATGGGCACTCCCCTTGGCAACTGCCAAGCTTGAGCGAGTGCCCCGGTATCGTATCACCATCTCTTTTATCTTTACCGTTTTTTTCTTAGTTCAATCCTTTTGGTAATATCTTGATCTAGTAGAATAAAGTTTTAGTATGATCTAGATGTGAGTTCTTCTTTATGATCCTTTGATGTAATCGAGTCCGTGAGCTATATATATAACAAAGATTAGTGTTGAGTCAAGGGCTTGATTATTTTGCCATGATCCTAAGTGAATAAAAGAAAAGAGAAAGAATAAAAAAGGAAACAAAGAGATCATATGGATCTTATGGAGAGTAATGAGCTCATATAGAAAAAGTATGATGAATAAAAGTTGTTGAGAGTTGACAAACATAGTTTTGGTCATTGTTGCAATTAATAGGAAGTAATAAAGAAAGAGAGGTCTTCACATATAAATATACTATCTTGGACATCTTTTATGATTGTGAGCACTCATTAAATATGACATGTTAAAGAGTTGACGTTGGACAAGGAAGACAACATAATGGGTTATGTGTTCTTACATGGAGATAAATTATATTGTAATGGATCATCCAACATGGTTGAGCTTGCCTTTCCCCCTCATGCTAGCCAAATTCATCGCACCAAGTAGAGATACTACTTATGCTTCTAAATACCCTTAAAACCAGTTTTGCCATGAGAGTCCACCATACCTACCTATGGATTGAGTAAGATCCTCCAAGTAAGTGGTCATCGGTGCAAGCAATAAAAATTGCTCTCTAAATATGTATGACTTATTAGTCTGGGAGAAAATAAGCTTTATACGATCGTGTGATATGGAAGAAATAAAAGCGACAGACTGCATAATAAAGGTCCATATCACAAGTGGCAATATAAAGTGATGTTCTTTCGCATTAAGAGTTTGTGCATCCAACCATAAAAGCGCATGACAACCTCTGCTTCCCTCTGTGAAGGGCCTATCTTTTTCTTTTAACTCCTACCTTGCATAAGAGTCATGGTGATCTTCACCCTTCCTTTTTACATTTTATCCTTTGGCAAGCACAGTATGTTGGAAAGATCCTGGTATATATGGCTAATTGGATGTGAGTTTTCATGAACTATTATTGTTGACATTACCCTTGAGGTAAAACATTGGGAGGCAAAACTATAGGCCCCTATCTTTCTATGTGTCCGATTAAAACTCCATACCCATAAGTATTGCGTGATTGTCAGCAATTGTGAAAGACTATATGATAGTTGAGTATGTGGACTTGCTGAAAAGCTCTTATATATTGACTCTTTCCTATGTTATGATAAATTACAATTGCTCCAATGACTGAGATTATAGTTTGTTAGTTTTCAATGAAGTTTACGATTCATACTCGAAATTGTGATTGAATTATTAATCTAGCATAAGAAATCATATGACAAGAATTATGTAAGTTGCTGTTCTAAGAATGATCATGATGCCCTCATGTCCGCATTTTACTTTTATTGACACCTCTATCTCCAAACATGTGGACATATTTTTCGATTTCGGCTTTCGCTTGAGTTGATACATCCATTTTGCATCATGCTTTTATATTGATATTTATTGCATTATGGGATGCTATTACACATTATCTCACAATACTTATGCCTATTCTCTCTTATTTTACAAGGTTTACATAAAGAGGGAGAATGCCGGCAGCTGGGATTCTGGGCTGGAAAAGGAGAAAATATTAGAGACCTATTCTGCACAGCTCCAAAAGTCCTGAAACTTCACGGAAGACGTTTTCAAAATATATATAAAATACTGAGCGCAAGAAATTCACCAGGGGGGCCACACCCTGCCCACAAGGGTGGGGGGCGCGCCCCCTACCTCGTGGGCCACCTGGTGGCCCTCCGATGGCCATCTTCTGCTATATGGAGTCTTTTGATGAGGAAAAAATCATAAGCCATCTCCGTGGACGAAACTCTGCCGCCACGAGGCGGAACCTTGGCAGATCCAATCTAGGCCTCCGGGAGAGCTATTTTGCCGGGGAAACTTCCCTCCGGGAGGGGGAAATCATCGGCATCGTCATCACCAACGCTCCTCTCATCGAGAGAGGGCAATATCCATCAACATCTTCATCAGCACAATCTCCTCTCAAAACCCTAGTTCATCTCTTGTATCCAATTCCTGTCTCCAAGTCCGGGATTGGTACTAGTCGGTTGCTAATAGTGTTAATTACTCGTTGTAGTTGATACTAGTTGGTTTATTTGGTGAAGATCATATGTTCAGATCCTATATGCATATTAATACACCTCTGATTATGAACATGAATATGCTTTGTGATTAGTTACGTTTGTTCCTGAGGACATGGGAGAAGTCTTGCTATTAGTAGTCATGTGAATTTGGTATTCGTTCGATATTTTGATGAGATGTATGTTGTCTCTCCTATAGTCGTATTATGTGAACGTCGACTACATGACACTTCACCATTATTTGGGCCTAGAGGAAGGCATTGGGAAGTAATAAGTAGATGATGGGTTGCTAGAGTGACAGAAGCTTAAACCCTAGTTTATGCGTTGCTTCGTAAGGGGCTGATTTGGATCCATATGTTTCATGCTATGGTTAGGTTTACCTTAATACTTTTGTTGTAGTTGCAGATGCTTTCAATAGAGGTTAATCATAAGTGGGATGCTTGTCCAAGTAAGGACAGTACCCAAGCACCGGTCCACCCACATACCAAATTATCAAAGTACCAAACGCAAATCATATGAACATGATGAAAACTAGCTTGACGATATTCCCATGTGTCCTCGGGAGCGCTTTTCTATATATAAAAGTTTGTCCAGGCTTGTCCTTTGCTACAAAAAGGATTGGGCCACCTTGCTGCACTTTATTTACTTTTGTTACTTGTTGCTCGTTACAAATTATCCTATCACAAAACTATCTGCTACCACTTATTTTAGTACTTGCAGAGAATGCCTTGCTGGAAACCGCTTATCATTTCCTTCTGCTCCTCGTTGGGTTCGACACTCTTACTTATCCAAAGGACAACGATAGATCCCCTATACTTGTGGGTCATCAGTCAACCATAGAAAACCAGCGGCGAGGTCAACGGTGAGATCCGGCGTGGCTCCAGCGAGGCGGCGGTGGAGGCTAGCGGCGTGGGGAGGTGGCATGGGCGGCTGCGGCAACGGCGGCGGCGGTGAGCTGCGGCGAGCGGCGGCAGCTCCGACTGCAGCTGTTGCGGCAGGAGGCGGTGGTGAAGAGAAGAGGTGGGGGGCTCGGCTTTTAAATAGGGGAGGGGAGGCGACGGCGGCGAAGTCCGGCTCGGATTCCAGGAGGAGTCCGGCGGCGGCACGGGGAAGGAGAGGCGGTGGCGCGGCTAGGCCGGCCGAGGAGAGTTTTTTTTTAAAAAATTTGCCCGAAAGAAAAATCCTAATAAATTATGAAATTTTAAAAAAATAACATAAACAAATTTACCGTCCAAACCTAATATTTAGGAAAAGATGAACATTTTTCTGGCCTAAAATGCAATTTTCAGAAATGCGTATTTTTTCTAATTCAAATAAAATAGCAAATAAAATACGAAATAAAATAATAATTTGATTTTAAAATTTCTTCTCCAATATTTCTCTTTTGTTGTAGAAGTCATATTATCTTATCTCATTTATTTTTGTTATTGGAAATAATTGGAGGGAAAATATTAAAATCAAATTGGTCGTTTCTTCAAATTTGAAAGAAATTCAAATATGAAAAATTTGTGAAACCTCGAACTGTCTCCTTGGGTCCTTGAGTTGCTTAAGATTTCTAGGATCACAACCAAATGCAAAGCAAATATGATATGCATATGATGACCTATGTATAACATCCAAATTAAAAATTGGGATGTTACAAACCTACCCCCCTTATGATGAATCTCGCCCTCGAGATTTACGTTGGCTAGAAAATATGTGTGGGTGGTCTTTCCATAGGTCTTCCTCTCGTTCCTAGGTGGCTTCTTCCTCAGTATGGTGGCTCCACTAAACTTTGCAGAACTTGATAACCTTGTTGCGTGTAACTCAGCTGGCAAACTCGAGAATCTTGATGGGTTTCTCCTCGTAGGTTAGGTCACTCTCCAACCGAATTGCTTCCAGTGGCACTGTATCTCAGAGGTATATCGGCCATCTCCGCATGGCACTTCTTCAACTGGGAAACGTGAAATACATCATGAACTCCTGACAATCCTTTGGCTAACTCCAACTTGTAGGCCACTTCTCCCATACATTCCGAAACTCGATATGGTCTTACAAATCGTGGTGCTAACTTTCCTTTGACTCCAAATCCTTTAACTCCTCGAAGCGGCGACACACAAAGATATGCCCTCTCTTCAATTTCATAGACTACCTCCTTGCGTTTAGTATCGGCATAACTCTCCTACCTAGACTGGGCTACCTTCAGTCTATCACGAATCAACTTAACCTTCTCTTCAGACTCATTGATTAAATCTGGCCCAAACAACTGACGGTCTCCAACTTCATCCCACAACAATGGTGTCCTGCACCTTCTTCCATACAAAGCTTCGAAAGGGGCCATCTTCAAACTAGATTGATAACTATTGTTATATGAGAACTCTGCATAAGGCAAATTATCATCACAACTAGATCCATAATCTAGGGTGAAAGCTCTCAACATGTCCTCCAGAATCTGATTGACTCTCTCGGTCTGTCCATCCATCTGCGGATTAAAGACTGTACTGAACTCTAGCCTAGTACCTAGAGTCTGGTGCAGCTGATTCCAAAACTTCGTAGTAAACTATGTCCCTCTATCTAATATGATGGTCATCGGAACTCCATGCAGACATATGATCCTGGTCATGTATATCTTAACCAACTTTGCACTCGTATAAGTGGTTTTCACAGGGATGAAGTGAGCCACTTTGGTCAAGCGATCAACTACTACCGTGATGGAGTCATAACCTGATCTTGTCCTGGGTAACCCGGTGATAAAGTCCATACCAAGTTTATCCCACTTCCATCCAAGTATCGGCATAGGCTGTAATAATCCAGCGGGCATCTGATGTTCTGCCTTAACTCTCTGACATACATCACATACAGCTACATACTCGGCAATATCCTTCTTCATACCTGTCCACCAGAAACGTTCCTTCAAATCCAAATACATCATAGTGTTTCCAGGGTGAATCGAGTATGGCGAGTCATGAGCCTCCTGAAGTATTAACTTCCTGATCTCTGCATTATTGGGTACATATACACAATCCTCAAACCATAAAGTGTCGTGCTCATCCTCACGAAAACCTTTGGCCTTTCCTTTGCACATTTTCCCCTTTTATCTCCGCAATTTCCTTGTCATCCTTCCGGGCTTCTCGAATATTTCCCAATAACATGGACTGAACCTCCATTGCTGCAACAAATCCTCTTGGAACTATCTCCAAACAAAGTTCCTTGAGATCGTCGACTAACTCCTACGGTAATCCTCCGCTTCGTGTGTATTGAAATAACTCTTGCGGCTCAAAGTGTCTGCTACGACATTGGCCTTTCCTGGATGATAATTTATCTTCATATCATAATCCTTTATTAGCTCCAACCATCTCCTCTGCCTGAGAGTCAACACCTTGTGTGTGAAAATATACTTCAAACTCTTTTGATCAGTGTATATGTCACAACAGTTTCCAATCAGAAAATGTCTCCAGGTCCTAAGCGCATGCACTACGGCTGCTAACTCCAAATCATGTGTGGCATAATTCAACTCATGCGCTCGAAGCTGACGTGAGGCATATGAAACAAATATTCCGTCTTTCATAAGTACACCTCCATGTCCCAAGCGAGAAACATCGCAATACACTTGAAAGTCCTTGCATATATCTGGAAGAATTAGCACTGGGGCTATAACCAAACATTTCTTCAACTCCTGAAAACTGTCCTCACATTCTTCTGTCCATTTGAACTTGATATCCTTCTTCAACAACTCTGCCATGGGCTTCAAAATCTTGGAAAAATTCTCGACGAACCTCCTATAGTATCCTACCAGTCCCAGAAAACTACGGATCTCTCCTACTGAGGTGGGGGCCAACCACTCAGTGATAGACTGAACCTTGGTAGGGTCTACCGCTATACCTTCTCCTGATATAACATGCCCAAGAAATCCAACTTCTTTCAACCAAAACTCACATTTGTTGAACTTAGCATATAGCTAATGTTCTCTGAGCTTCTCGAGAACTAAGCGCAATTGTTCCATGTGTTCCTCTTCATTCTTCTAGTACACCAATATATCAAAGATGAACACCACAACAAACTTATCCAAGAACTCCATAAACACCTTATTCATCATACTCATGAAATAGGCAGGGGCGTTAGTCAATCCAAAAGACATGACCGTGTACTCATATAGCCCGTAGCTTGTGGTGAAAGTTGTCTTAGGTATATCCTGTTCTCGGATCTTCAACTGGTGGTATCCTGATCATAGATTGATCATGGAGAATACTTTACCTCCCTACAGCTGGTCAAACAAATCGTTGATCGTCGGTAGTGGGTACTTGTTCTTGATCGTCACTTCATTCAATGCATGATAATTAACAAGCATTCTCAAAGATCCATCCTTCTTCTCAACCAAGAGCACTGGGGCTCCCCACGGTGATGAAATAGGTCAAATATAACCTTTCTCCAATAACTCCTTAATCTGCTTCTTAATTTCCTCCAGATCATTTGTGGGCATCCGGTACGGTCTCTTTGATATCGGTCCGGTGCCTAGCAACAGCTCTATTAATAATTTATTGACTCGATCTGGTGGCATGCCTGGTAATTCCTATGGGAATACATCCGGGTAATCCCTCACAACAGGCACTTCTTCCTAAACAACTCCCAAGAGTGAATTTACTTGTGTCCTCTTTGGTGCATGCCTACACACATACTTGATCCGTTTACCCTCTAGGGTGGTGAGGGGAATTGTCTTACTAGCACAATCGATATTTCCTCCATACATCGATAGCTAATCAATGCCTAGTTTCACATCCAATCCTTGCGACTCCAAAATGATTATGTCTGAGGGGAAAATATGCCTACCTATGGTCAATGGCATCTGAATACATCCTCCGCTTGCCATATACTCTGCTCCTGGAGAGCTTACTAGCATAGGTGTCATAAGGACTTTGGTGGGTGTCGGCGTCAAAACTGGCGGATCTTGGGTAGGGGGTCCCGAACTGTGCGTCTAAGGCGGATGGTAACAGGAGGCAGGGGACACAATGTTTACCCAGGTCCGGGCCCTCTTGATGGAGGTAATACCCTACTTCCTGCTTGATAGATCTTGATGATATG
Organism: Triticum aestivum; assembly: GCF_018294505.1. Taxonomy (NCBI): domain Eukaryota; kingdom Viridiplantae; phylum Streptophyta; class Magnoliopsida; order Poales; family Poaceae; genus Triticum; species Triticum aestivum. Next base: position 398,603,879 of record NC_057803.1, on the reverse strand, counting down.
AGTATTACAAAAGTTGATCTACCACGAGATCGTAGAGGCTAAACCCTAGAAGCTAGCCTATGATTATGATTATTGTTTTCCTATGGACTAAACCCTCTAGTTTATATAGACACCGGAGGGGGCTAGGGTTACACAGAGTCGGTTACAAGGGAGGAGATCTACATATCCAAATTGCCAAGCTTGCCTTCCATGCAAAGGAGAGTCCCACCCGGACACGGGATGAAGTCTTCAATCATGTATCTTCATAGTCTAATAGTCCGGCCAAAGTATATAGTCTGGATGTCTGAGGACTCCCTAATCCAGGACTCCCTCAGTAGCCCCTGAACCAGTGTTCAATGACGATGAGTCCGACGCGCAAATTGTCTTCGGCATTGCAAGGCGGGTTCCTTCTCCGAATACTCCATAGGAGATTTTGAACACAAGGATCGTGTTCGGCTCTGCAAAACAAATTACACATACCACCGTAGAGAGTTTATTATTCCACAAATCCAATCTGCTGACAACTTTTCATAATGTGATGTCCTGCCGTAGCCCGGTCATTACGAACTGTTTTTCCCTGCCTGCCACTTCACGTGTTGCGAGGCGGTTTTATTGGCACGTCTTGTCGAAGCAGAGATTGTGTTCCCCTTATCATGGGAGTCTCATCAATATGGGTGTGGGTAACCCAATCGTGCATGTTTAATATGACTCCTCAATTTTAGGCATGTTCGAAACGGGCACGCGGAGGACGCTTGATATTCGCCCTCTTTATAAAAAGGCAAGGCCTGTCCTTTTCTTCTCGCGCTCAATCCTTACCTTCCCCCACCCCAAGTTCCAACACCCAAGGCTCGGGCTAAGCGCTTCGGACCTTCCACCATGTCTGGATCCAACCTTCAAGGCTGGTGGATGGCTTCCTCTGTCACAGAGGAGGACATCAAGAAGCTAAGGGAAGCCAGGTATCTGACCACCGAAATCTCACACAGGCTGCCTGCTCAAGGGAAGGTCATCCCCACTCCCGAACCCAATGAGAGTGTCGTATTTGTTTCCCACTCCCTCCACGGGCCAGGATTTAGTCTTGATTCCTTTGTCAGAGGGCTTATGTTCTATTACGGGCTCGACTTCCATGATCTAGCTCCATATTCCATCCTCCACATCTCGTCGTTTATCGTCGTGTGTGAGGCCTTCCTCCTCATCACCCCACACTTCAGATTATGGATCAAGACCTTCAATGTGAAGCCGAAGATGATCGATGGGTGACACGCAGAATGCGGAGGTGCCATAATAAGCAAAGTCACCGATGCTCCATGGCCAAAGGGTTCCTTCCCGGAGGTGTCCAACTTATGGCAGCGGGAGTGGTTTTACATCACAGCTCCCGAAAGTACGAAGTGGGAAGCTGCCCCGGCCTTCCGCCCGCCCCCCCCGCCACAACTGCCGTCATGGGTAAACAAGGGGCTGGACTGGGGGCCAGTTAATGACGTGCCGACATTGCAGAGTCACATCCGAGATCTCCTCAAGAGAGATGTCAACCTTGTCAAGGTAATGCAAGTCATGCTAGTTCGTCGGGTCCTGCCATGCCAACGTCGATCTCTCTGTATGTGGGAGTTCAACCCGGAAGGACCACAAACTATTCAGCAGTTCTTCGGTGTGACGCTCGAAGAGATGTATGGATTGTTCTTCGGATTATGAATAAAGTGTTCGGATACCATCGAGGATGCGGGTCTCAACTGCAATCGTCCAGATACCCAGGTAAGTAATTCTGCGGCCGAACATGCTGTCTTTTTATTTGTCACAACATCATTCTGAAAAAATCGCTCTTGGCCAGGACTGGATAAGAAAGGCGAAGATGATCAGGTGTTCGGCCCCCCTTCCTGAAGGGTCACCGGATCTTGTACTAACCAGGATGCTTGAGCACGCACTTTATCAAGTGCCATTAGGGGAAGATAAAGGGAGGGATAAAGAAGCTGAAAGCGGGCCTCATGCATTACTCATCCAAACCAGGGGGATTAGTGTCACCACGAAGGAGGATAAACGGGGAGAAGAATCTAGAATCCCCTCTCCCCAAGGAAGGAAAAGGGCCGCCTGTGAAGACTTGGAAACGAAGGTTTCCAAACAAGGGAAGAAACCTTCGACAGGGAGCCCTGCCCCGGAGGGCGTCCTTACCGCACAATGTCCGCAAGGGGGCCCATCCCCCACCGAACTGTAAGTGAATCAAGAGTACTTTTGGTAAATATATCCTGCTTTATCTCCAAGGACAATAACCGAGACATACATCTTGCAGTCCGGCTCATAGCCCTTCTCAACAGAGTTCGTCTTCGGGTGATCATCTTCCGGAGATAATGGAGAGCGAAACGCCTCCCCCTGTCTCCCCGCCTCTTGGGGCCGATGACCCAGAGTTGTCATCACGGAGGATTTCTCTTAATCCGCCGAGGCCAGAAGGTAACCCTTAGGCCACCCGAAGTCCGGAGCATTCGGCTCCTAAGGAGAGCAATAGAAAGAGTCCAGGACTGTCCGGTTCACAACCGGATGTACTGATGGGTCTTTTGGAGCAAGCGGCTATCTCAGAGGAGCATCATACTTTAATGGGTACGGTGGTTGAGAGGATCTCATCCGCCAAAAGTGAGTTGTATGGAGCTTTTACGAGCCTGCTAAGAGGATTTGAGGTACGCAAAGTAATATATAAATGTTTTGAAGGTACCGCACACGCTAGGGGTGCTCTATACAAATAGTAGCCCCTGAGACTCTGGTTGCTGCCCAGAGGCAGCAAACAGAGGATCGTAGTCCCAGGTAATGATCGCAATGCTTTCATGTGCAGGCGGCTGATGGTCTGGTGCCTGGCCGGACTACTGAGTTTGCCGGACTTAGCCGGCAACTTAACGCGGCAGATGCTGACATTGCGCTTGTGAACAAGCGGCTTGACGAGGCCCAGGGTATGTATTTTCGGGTGGTCAACAAATATTAAGAGGAGCATGATGCTAGTATCTATAATATATTGTGACTGCAGATGGAGCTGCCGCCGTGGAGACCCTTCGGGCGGAACTTGACCGAGCCAAGGAACAACCCAGGAGGAGTGATGCGGCCGCCCTAAAGGCGGCTGAAGAGTTAAGAGCCGAACGGGCTTCTCATCGCCATAGCGAAGATAAAATAGCCAAGATGGCCGTTGAGCTGAAGGATGCCGCCGGCCGGTATGAGCTTCTTGGAAAGGAAAGCCAAGCGAAAGTGGCGGACCTGAAGAAAGCCATGGTAGCAGCCAAGGAAACCTGCTCTAAAATCAGAGCGGCGAAGGAGGAGCACTATTTTGAAGAAGTCCTAGAAGGCGCTCGTTTAATAGAGGCTCAGTGCTCGAGGAGTATGATGTTCGAGTGACATGTATCCCAATTGTAAAAATGATGCTATTTGGATTATAGAGGATGTGTTTATACTTTTGCTTGAAAGTATTATGATGCCTCATGTGCGGCCATTTATGTATGTATATAACCTAAAAATTTGCAGTCGTCGGCTTCAGCCCCCACACATATAATGCAGGGGTGTTCGGAAAAGTGCGTATTCACACTTGATCCAACGTCTTGGTCCATTAAGGAGTTGATAGCGCGGCGAACAAGGCAATCGGACTATATTGCTTTAAGACTTTCACTTAGCCATAGGAGTTTGACAGTGGGGCTACTATATAGCCCCTGGTACTTCCGCGCTTATCCGAATACGGTAGCGTACATACATGACCGGGAAACCGGTCCTTCGTTAATGCGGAGGGATCCCGAAGATTCCGCTGAGTCCTCGAGTGGTTGACCAGTCTCGCGCTTTATCATGACAGTCAGTTTTCGGCTTTCTCTACTGAGGTGCTCATCCAGATGAACCTGGGCACAATCACAGTAGTTCTCCAGGTGCCACCTTAGCCGATAGAGCGGAACGTAAGGTAGCAAAACACAGGAGCCGGGCAAACCCAACTATTGACCAAAGACATGATTCGGAGCTGATGCATATAAGGCCAAACTCGCGACACCGAACACTCCCTAAGGTATTCGGTCTTTACAACGTATACTGGGCTGAGTAACGCCCTCGATAATAAGCCCTGAATTTCCAGGTACGTGCATTAGTCTGACGTGATGAAATGTCAATAACGCCAGCATCCCTCTTGGTTATGTTAAGTATCCGGAGATAGTAAAAAAGGTTTACACAGGGTCTTAATATAAAAAGAAACCTTTGAACGGGGCCCTGCTGCACATCTGCGCCTGTATCTCCGTTGTGCCGTATCTTGGAAGGGTGTAGCATGATGATCATCTGTAAGAGAGAAAAGCCCAGGTGAATGTTTTCATCCAGAAAATTGGTTATTCTTAATAAACCATTGGAATTCAATATAAATAAGGTCAAGCCGAACCGTAGTCATTTTTACATGCGGGAAGCCCCTAGAACCACCTATGGGGGTATATCCATCTGTAACGCCCCGAGGCCGTTGCGCCAGGTGTCTTCCAGTTATTCGCTGTTGTTGCCTTGTCATTTGTTTGCGTGTAATGCATTTCATATCATGTCATCATGTGCATCACATTTGCATACATGTTCGTCTCATGCATCCGAGCATTTTCCCCGTTGTCCGTTTTGTAATCCGGCGCTCCTATGTCCTCCGGCGCCTCCTTTTGCCTCTTTTCGTGTGCGGGTGTTAAACTTTCTCGGATTGGAGCGAGATTTGCCAAGTGGCCTTGGTTCACTACCAGTAGACCGCCTGTCAAGTTCCGTGCCATTTTGACATCGTTTGATACTCCAACGGTTAACCGAGGAACCGTAAAGGCCTCGTGTATGTTGCGGCCCAACACCCTTTCAAAGTGGCCCAAAACCCATCCTAACCCCCTCCAACCTCTCGATCGTGTGGCCAAAAACCGCACCTCATTTGGACTCTCCTAGCTCCCCCTACCTATATATATGTGTTCCTCCTGGAAATTTTGCGCAGTACAAACCCTAGATCCAACTCCCGCCGTGCCACCGGACATGTCCGTCCGTGCCGGACGCGTCCACCCTAGCCGGCCACCTCACTCTGGCCAACCAGGGGCCGCCACGTCGCCACCGTTGGCTCCCCTCCACCGCGTCAGGCCCTGTGGGCCCAGATCCCGCCCGCCTGGCCTGGCCGCCGCGGCCGCCCTCCGCCTTCGGCCGCCGTGCTGGCGCGCCTCTCCGCCTCTCCGCCGACCTTCGCCGCCGGCGCCCCGCTACGGCAGCCGCCGCACATCGCCGGTCCGTCGCCTTGCTCCACCGCCTCGCCTGCTTCCTGCAGCGACCTCACCACCGGATCCGGCCGGCCCCCACTCCGGCGAACCTCTCCGGCGACTTCTCCACCTCCGGCCTCCTTCCTCGTCTGCTCCGGCGACGTACTCCGGCGAGATCCCGAAGGATGGATCAGATCCACCAATCCTGCGATCCAAATGGCCCCCTCGTCCCGGATATCCTCATCCCGCGTTGACTTTTCGCGGAGGTAAAATTCTACTAAGTCCTCGGAGTGTCCAGATTCATGTGCCCATCTTCATCATGCCGTAACTTCCTGTGTGATGCTCCATTTTGCTCATATGTTATATAAAATTGTTCGTCTGGATGTGTACTTCATTTCATTCCATTGCACCATGTTCATTTGAATTCATCTTGATGCCCTAATTGCTTTTGCAAGAGTGCTTCATAATGTTAGGTGCTGATTCTTATCAGTTTATGAGCATTTGTCATTTTTGCCATGATTATTGTGTGCTGCATATGAGCATGATCTCTACATGTGTTTTGGGCTATGCCATGCCATCTTTACATGGGTGTATGCCATGTATTTTTTGTGATCAGTGTGGTGACTAGCACATGCATGCAAAGTAGCTCTCGTGATGTTGCTGATTCCAGGGACTTAGAATTTCACTAAGTCCTTTTCCCTGATGTTATTTTTATGCCATGTATTCATGTTGCTACAGGTGATCCATGCCTCTTTTGAGTATGTTCTGTAAGGATGATTTTGAGATATTGTTATGTTCTATCCATCCATGTCTTTGTTTGCAATTATGGAGTGTCCTAGCATGATTCAATCTTGCTCTACTTTTGCTATAAAATGTTCCTGGCAGATTGTTTACGTGTTGGTCAATTTTGCCAAGGTTGTTGTAGTTGATCCATGCATGCTATGAGATTGTTCGTGCCATGTTTAGCTTCTTCATCATGTCTTCTTGCTGGTATTATGCTTAGGTTGCCATGCAATGCCTTGTGGTGAGTGCATCGAGCTCGTAAACATGCCTTCGTAATTCTGTTTATGCCATGTCCAGTTTTCTGCTAAGTCTGAATCTGTTAACGAAACTTGCTATGTTTACATGGGTGCCATCATATCTTCTGAACCTTTTTGGCCTATGTCATGCCTTTCTTTGCCATGATATGTTCCTGTAGCATGTTGTTATCTTGCTCTAAACATTCCTTCCTGATGCTAATTCCTGACATGTTATTTTCACCAAGTTTGTGAACCTGATATCTTTTGCACTTTTGCCATGCTTGTTTGAACCTGCTATTGTGTGATTTAGCCATAGCTTAGTGTTCATCTTTTCTCAAGCATCTTGAGTAGATCACTGCCATGTGCTTTGTTGCTATGTTGGAGTGCTGTAGCTTAGTTTCGTGTTGCATTCTAGATGGCATCGTGCTGTTGATCGCAGATTCGTGCCATTCTTCTTTTTGCTTGCCATTTCCAAACCGTGCATCCGATCCGATGATCTTTATATCGATTTCGACCGAAATCAACTCATCTTTCCATCGGCGCACTTGGTTTGCCAATTTTAGGCCTAATTCAATCTTTTCCTTTCGGAGCATGCATATGCATTGCATATTACATCCCGCATATCATGCCATGTTTTGCACCATGTTGCTAGCACATTGCACCGTGGTTGATTGTTGTTTCCTCCGCTTGTGTTCTTTCCTTTGGTAGAGCCGGGAGACGAGTTCGTGTTCGAGGTACCTATTGAGTACGTTTATGAAGATCAAGCTTTCGTCTTCTCGGAGAACTTTGTAGGCAAGAAGATCACACCCTCGAAATCACTTCTATCTTTGCTTGCTAGTTGCTCGCTGTTTTGCTATGCCTATGCTGCGATACCTACCACTTGCTTTATCATGCCTCCCATATTGCTAAGCCAAGCCTCTAACCCACCTTTTCCTAGCAAACCATTGTTTGGCTATGTTACCGCTTTGCTCAGCCCCTCTTATAGCGTTGTTAGTTGCAGGTGAAGATTGGAGTTTGTTCCATGTTGGAACATGGATATTTGTTGGGATATCACAATATATATTATTTACTTAGTGCATCTATATACTTGGTAAAGGGTGGAAGGATCGGCCTTATGCCTGGTGTTTTCTTCCACTCTTGCCGCCCTAGTTTCCGTCATACCGGTGTTATGTTCCTTGATTTTGCGTTCCTTACACGGTTGGGTTATAAACAGAACCCCTTGACAGTTCGCCTTGAATAAAACTCCTCCAGCAAGGCCCAACCTTGGTTTTACCATTTGCACTAACAACCTATCACCTTCCCTTGGGTTCTGCAGACTAAAGGGTCATCTTTATTTTAACCCCCCCGGGCCAGTGCTTGTCTAAGTGTTGGTCCGAAACAGAGCCACTTGCGGTGCCACCTTGGGGAAACTTGAGGGCTGGTGTAACGCCCTCGATGCGGCTATATCTCCCACGTGTTGAAGCACGACTTAGAGGCATAACCGCATTGAAAGCAATGTCGCAAGTGAGATAATCTTCACACAACCCATGTAGTACATAAGGGAAAGAGATACATAGTTGGCTTACAATCGCCACTTCACACAAATACATGAATAAACATTACATCAATCAAATACACTCATGGTCCGACTATGGAACCAAAATAAAAGAAGAACCCCAAATGCGACACGGTCCCCGATCGACCCCAACTGGGCTCCACTACGGATCGACCGAAACGAAACAACACAAAGGACAAGATATTCATCGAGCTCCTCCTGAGCTGGGTTGCGTCATCTGTATGGACACATCGGCACCTGCAAGCTGGTTTTGGAAGTATCTGTGAGCCACAGGGACTCAGCAATCTCGCACCCTCGCAATCAAGACTATTTAAGCTTATGGGTAAGGTAAAGGTATGAGGTGGAGCTGCAGCAAGCGACTAGCATATATGGTGGCTAACATACGCAAAAGAGAGCGAGAAGAGAAGGCAAAGCACGGTCGATAAAAGTATGATCAAGAAGTGATCCTATAACAACCTACGTCAAGCATAACTCCAACAACCGTGTTCACTTCCTGGACTCCACCGAAAAGAGACCATCACGGTTACACACGCTGTTGATTCATTTTAATTAAGGTCGACTTCAGGTTTTCTACAACCGGACGTTAACAAATTCCCATCTGCCCATAACCGTGGGCACGGCTTTCGAAAGTTCAAATCCCTGCAGGGGTGTCCCAACTTAGCCCATCACAAGCTCTCACGGTCAACGAAGGAATAGACCTCCTCCCGAGACATTCCGATCAGACTCGGTATCCCGGTACTCCAAGACATCCTCGACAATGGTAAAACAAGTCCAGCAAGACCACCCGATGCGCCGACATCCCGATAGGAGCTGCACATATCTCGTTCTCAGGGCACGCCGGATAAGCTAAGCGTACGGGAGCCAACGTAACCCAAGTTGCCAAGGGACGGCCCCGCACGGTGCTCTGGGTTGGACCAACACTTAGACAAGCACTGGCCCGGGGGGGTTAAAATAAAGATGACCCTCGGGATGCGCGACTCCCAAGGGAAAAAGGCTAGGTGGCGAATGGTAAAACCAAGGTTGGGCCTTGCCGGAGGAGTTTTATTCAAAGCGAACTGTCAAGGGGTTCCCATTATAACCCAACCGCGTAAGGAACGGAAAATCCGGGAATATAACACCAATATGACGGAAACTAGGGCGGCAAGAGTGGAACAAAACACCAGGCATAAGGCCGAGCCTTCCACCCTTTACCAAGTATATAGATGCATTAATTAAATAAGATATATTGTGATATCCCAACAAGAAAACATGTTCCAACAAGAAACAACATCACCATGTTCCAACAAGGAACAAACTTCAATCTTCACCTGCAACTAACAATGCTATAAGAGGGGCTGAGCAAAGCGGTAACATAGCCAATCAACGGTTTGCTAGGACATGGTGGGTTAGAGGTTTGACATGGCAATTTGGGAGGCTGACAAGCAAGTGGTAGGCATCGTAGCATTGGCATAGCAAAAGAGCGAGCATCTAGCATAGCAAAGATAGTAGTGATTTCGAGGGTAAGATCATCTTGCCTAAAATCCCGCAAGGAAGAAGAACGAGTCCATGAAGAAGACAAACGTACATAGTCGAACGGATCCTCACAAACGCGACGTTATCGGAACCAACCCGAAGAAGCAAACACCGGAAAAGAAGCACACATCATAGTGAACAACCACCACATAAACATGGCAAGATGCGCAATCAAGTATGATGCATGTCCGGTTTAATGAAGCATGGCATGGCAAAGTGCAACAACCAAAACTACAAATTAAGTGGAGCTCAATATGCATCGGGATGCATATTGACAAAACACCACATCAATTATTTAGTTATCTCTCGTTTATGTACCCAACAATATTAAATGTTGATTAACATGGCAAGAGGTGAAGCACAACAAAACTACCTATCTAGACAAGTTTAAATGAGGCCGGAAGCAACGAACAACAATTCCGGAAACTCCTCATATGCAAAAATTAGGTTTGGTACTGTTCTGCCCTAAACACAATTTTAAAGTTGTTAAACATGCAAAGTAAGGTCACCATGTTAAATTAGGCCAAATTCTACCCCATTTACATATAAAGTTTGTTAAAAACGGAGCTACGGTTATTTAGTTATGAATTAAATCATTTTAACATGGCATAGGAGCAAATGAATGCAAACAACATTTTTAACATTTCAAACATAGATGAAAGTTGGATATTATTAATCTACACAAAATTCTGAGCAAGTTTCATATATAAAATATTTTAATCCGATGCACGGTTAGTGAGTTATTAAATGCATGAACTAGGGGGACTAATCTGCAAAACTGGCAATCTCTGGATAAATGGGAAAATCCCAGGCGCTGAAAAAAAAACACATGCGGGCCGAATCAGGAACTGGCCCAACAGTAGGAAGGAAAAAAACAGAGGCGCTGGGGAGGCCTCACCCAGTGGGCTTCGGCCCAGGTTGGAGGAGGAGGCAGGCTGAGGCGGGGGCGCTGGCTGGGCCTGACGCGACGCTGCGCTGGGCCGGGGAAGCTGGGCCGAAACGAGGCAGCAGGCTCGGGCGGAGTCAACGGCGAAGCGGATCGGGGCTCTCCCGATCCCGTCCGGCGGCGGCGGCATGAAGGAGCTCCGGCGAGGCAGTTGGAAGACCTCCGGCGAGGCAGGGAGGCAAAGGAGCACCGGATCCGGTGGGGCTCGGCTCCCCGGGGCCGGATCTGGCCATGACGAGACGATGGCGCTAGGGATGCGGGATCCAGCGAGGAACGAGGTGGCGGCGGGGAACTCCGGCCTGGGGTCGAGGTGCTCGTCGGCGGCGAGGCTCCGGTGCGGCAGAAGCGAGGAGGCGACGGTGGAGGAAGACTCGGGCGGCGGCGGTGCGGATCTGGCCCGGGGGCGGCTCGGGCGGGCCGGCCACGGGCTCCTCGGGCCCGGCCGCGCGGGAGGAGAGAGAGAGGGCGAGGTGGCGGCTCCGGATTGGATAGCGGCGGCGGCAGGGTGATGTGGCGAGCTCCGATTCATCGGAGTGAGGTGGCGGCGGCGGTGGACATGTCCGGCGCAGGAAGAAACGTCCGGCGGCGCGGAGGGAGTTGGATCTAGGGTTTCATCCGCGAATTGATCCGAAATTTCGAGGAGGAGTGCTCTTTTATAGGTAGAGGGAGCTAGGAGAGTCCAAATGAGGTGCGGTTTTCGGCCACGCGATCGTGATCGAACGCTCTAGATGATGGAGCAGAGTTAGGTGGGTTTTGGGCCAAAATGGAAGGGTGTTGGGCTGCATGTCACATCCCTAGCTTCTGGTGTTGTCTAGTGTTTGCATTTTGTTGCATCATGTTTAAATTTTATTTAATTTGAATTGGGGATGACAGAACCCCCAGCACCCCCCCCTCCTTAGCAACTAGGGTTTACTAAAATCTTTTTTGAATGAACCCAAAATGCCCTTCATAAATGTTCATCATTTTTGTTTTGGTCCAGAACCTCTGCCAAAAATGGTGCACATTTTTTAGGTCACTCTGGATTTTTGAATTAATCCATTAAGTATTTGCATTTGGGCATTTAATTCCTATAAATATTTTAATTGCCCAAATAATATTGATAATGGTGGAGGGCTGTTAGAAATAATTTCAAAAGTGCCCACAATTATTTTCAGCATTTATTCAAATGGTTTAGTATTTTTACTAAATCAAAACAAAACAGAAAAAAATAGAAAACTGAAACAAGAAAAGAGAGAGAGAGGAAGCCCACCTGGGCCACTTACCTGGCCCAGCTCCTCCAGCAGCCCAGCCCACCTCCTCCTCCCTGTCGCCTTCCTCCTCATGCCAGTAGGCAGAGGAGGGACACGGCGCACGCGCCCGAGCTCGCGACGCCACCAGGGTGCCTGCTTGCGTTGCCTGGCCACCGCGACGCCGCGCGTCATCTCCTCGGCGCCGCCCCGACCCCCTGGACCCCCTCGCTCTCTCCCTCTCCCTCGTTTCCCTCCTCTGTCTCGTTCTCTCACGCGCCACCGAACACGCCCACCGCCGCCGTTCGCCATAGCCGCAGCCACCAGCCCTCTCTCGCCCCGCCGCCAGGTCCAAAAGCTCCGCCGCTGACCTCTACACCGTCCCCGCCAAGCCACATGAGCAGACGCGCCCTGCAGCGGCTTCCCCGACCTCTTCTTCAAGCTTCGGCCGCCGAGATCGCCGGCGACCGTGTGCCCTCCCTGACGCTTCCCCGGCCTCTCCATCTGCACCGGCCAACTCCCCATGAGCTCCTCTTCTTTCTCCCCTAGCCACGTCGCTCGAGCCGCCCTCTAACCCCGTTGGCCATCACGGCCGAGAGCTCGGCTCCGCCGGCCATGTCGCCGTCGTGGCCACAGACGCGTAAGGTTGAAACCGAGCGCGTCACCATGCTCAGCACATCGCCAGGAGCCCGTAGCCACCCCCAGTTCCTCCTGTAGTGCAGCATAGCGTCGAATTGGTCGGTGCCCGAACTCCGGCCGCCGCGGAAGCGGACACCGCCGTCGATTCAGGTCGTCTCCGGCGACCCCTCTAGCACCAGCCGACGCGGACGAGGCCCAGGGTTCCAACGGTGCCATCCGCGCCCCGAACCGTGGCCCGTGCTGCGTTTCCGGACCGCGCCGCCGTCTCGGGCCTCGCCGGCGTCATGTCGCCGGTGGGGTTGACCCATTTGACCATGTGGGCCCCGCCCCTGGTCAAACCTAGATTAGGAGTTAATCTAATATTAATTTATTTAGTTAAGCTAATTACACTGACATGCGGGACCCACTGTCAGGTTTGACTGGACAGTGACCTGTTGACCTGCTGACGTCACACTGACGTCAGGCTGACACAATAATGAATTACTGGAATTATTAATATTATGAAAATCCAGAAAATGGCCTAAACTTCTAAAAATCGTATAAAATCAACTGTAACTCCAAATGAGATAAGTTATATATGAAAAATGATCAGAAAAATGCAATCTATCCATATGTACCATTTTCATGCATGTTAGAACAACTTATCACTACTGTTTAGGACAAATGAAATGAATGGCATTTAAATAATCACATGTGGAGTTGGAATTTGAACCCTCGGTTCAAACCAACTTCATTTAATCTGGTTTATAGTTGCATTAGCCCAACACACTCATTTTGCCATGTCATGATCATGCATCATATTGTGCATTGCATTGATTGTGTTCCCTTCTGTGTTGCCGGTATTTGTCCCCTCTCGATAGACGTGATACCGACGATGTGATCGTCGACACTGATGAAGACTCAATACTATCTTCAGAAGTGCCAGGCAAGCAAAACCCCCTTGTTCATTCCGATACAATCCTACTCTCTCGCCCTGCTCTCTTTTGCTGCATTAGGACAACAACGAGTCATTTGTTACTTGCTACAGTAGCTGAACCCCTTTATCCTCTGCATGACCTGTCATTTCCACAGTAAATAGATGAAACCCACTAGTATGAGTAGGAGTTGCTTGAGCCCTGTTGTGCCTACTCATTCATGTTTGTTTGTCATGCCTGCTACTACTTAGAGTTGAGTCAGGTCTGATTCATCGGGAATGAATCAGAGGTGTGTGAACATGTCCTACTGTGTGTAAGCTAAGTGTGTGAACACGATTTGGTAAAAGGTATCGGTGAGAGGCCATGTAGGAGTACATGGTGGGTTGTCTCATTGAAGCCGTCCTTAGGAACTGAGTTCTGTGTTTGTGATCCATGATTCAGCTACTACCATACATTGGGCCCTGAAATATGACCCCGTTCGACTTCTTATTCACCCTAGTCCTCTGTCCAGGAGTTGCAAGTAGTTTCTGGTGTTTGTAGCTTACTGGAGGCCGTGGACAGCGCTGACCCGCGGGGTGGGCTGTGATGCGGTAGGTACGTGGCACGGTGTACCGAGCGCCCGTTTGGTGTCTCGAGAACCCTCGGCACATCGTTTGGGGCTGTGAGCGAAACTCCGGCCGGATCTCCTCATGGATGGAACCCGAATAGGCGATAAACCTGGATTAGAGACTTGAGTGTTTAGGTAGGTCGTGGTCTACACCCACGTCGGCTTTCGCTTGAAGTCTGCCGAGCACATGTCGTGTGCAGACGCTAAGTGGTGGAAACATGTATGAAGAAGTACACCCCTGCAGGGTTAACATCATCTATTCGAATAGCCGTGTCCGCGGTGAAGGACTTCTGGGTTGCTTATATCAGTTCATAGACAAGTGAAAGTGGATACTCTAAAATACGCAAGATAAGCGTGAGTGCTATGGATGGCGTTCTCGTAGGGAGACGGGAGCGGTTCCATAGTGGTGTATTGGTTGGTGAATATGTGGACTCGTGTGCGCCACCTCAAAAGAGTTGCTTGCAGTCGTAGTTTAGGATAGCCACCAAGTCAAAGCTGGCTTGCTGCAGTTAAGCCCCACCATCCCCTTTGTTGATAATGATGCATATGTAGTTAGTTCTGATGTAAGTCTTGCTGGGTACATTTGTACTCACGTTGCTTAATTTATGTTTTTGCAGAGAGAGACTTCAGTCTCACTAGTAGTTCCACGTGGACTTCGACGTTTAGCTTGTTACCTCAGCTACGATCTTGTGCCTCGGCAGGATTTGGTAGATAGTCAGGCTTCTCAGCCTTTTTCATTTATAGATGTCTGTACTCAGACATGATAGCTTCCGCTTGTGTTTTGACTTGTATGCTCTGAATGCTGGGTCGTAGGACCCATGTTTGTAATATCTCGCTCCTCGGAGCCTATTGAATAAATACTTGAGTTGTAGAGTCATGTTGTGATGCCATGTTGTATTTGCACATATCGAGCATATTGTGTGTATGTTATTGAAATGCTTGGTATGTGTGGGATCTGACTATCTAGTTGTTTATCCTTAGTAGCCTCTCCTATCGGGAAATGTCTCCTAGTGTTTCCACTGAGCCATGCTAGCTTGCTACTGCTCCGGAACACTTAGGCTGGCCGGCATGTGTCCTTCTTCGTTCCTGTGTCTGTCCCTTCGGGGAAATGTCACGCGATGAATACCGGAGTCCTGTTAGCCCGCTACAGCCCGGTTCACCAGAGTCCTGCTAGCCCAGTGCTACAGCCTGGATTCACTCGCTGATGACCGACACGTTCGATGCTGGGTCATGGATGCCTGTCCCTGTAAGTTTGTGCCACTTTGGGTTCACGACTAGCCATGTCAGCCCGGGCTCTCTGTCATATGGATGCTAGCGGCACTATCATATACGTGAGCCAAAAGGCGCAAACAGTCCCGGGCCAGGTAAGGTGGCACCCGTGGGAATACCGTGCGTGAGGCCGCAAAGTGATATGATGTGTTATATGCTAGATCGGTGTGGCACTGAGTCGGGGTCCTGACAGCTTTGGTATCAGAGCTTGACTGCCTGTAGGATTACCAAGCCAAACTGGTCGAAGTTGAGTCTAGAAATACTTTAGTTATATAAGGGAATTGATTGTGGGATGGAACGTAAGGCTCTTTTTACTCCTTATACCTTATGCCCTTCTGATCTGAGTCATCTTATCTTTCCTACGGGGTTAAGGAACTAGGCTTTCTCTTCTTTCTATCAGGATCACGTGTTACTAATCTGTAGACTTATAAGATTGTTGGATTTAAGCTTGAGTTCAGTTCCTACGACTTCTGTATGTTAACTGTTGATCTCGAAACCTTGGAATTGTGCTTCTGAGTGGCTATGCCACCATTTTTGTAGCATGTCTCAAATCTTTTTGAGCATTTATAGCCGTTATGCTGTCCGAGTCATCCCAGGTTTCTAAACAGTCTGATGCATTTGCAAATCCCTTCTTCCCGTTCCCGATGTCCTTTTGGTCAGATTAATCACACAAATTAGTGAGTTGAGGTACTTTATTGCCTCGACATATATGTTGGAGTTAATAATTATGACCCTAAGTGCTTAGGGGCTCATCTAGTGGTCTAGCCATGATCTGTGTTTCCAGTGTGATGATTCTGGCCGTCATAATCGAAAGCATCCCGTGATGCCATTTAGTTAGTAGGCATTCTATTTCTGGGTTCTGAACCCGAGATTCACCCCATTTACCTCATGTTGATAGTGTTGCTAGTTCCTTTAGGAAATTAGTAACTTTTGCATTAGTCCTCGAGGTCCATGGTATTTTCCTTATTCCAAATACTATGAACCATTCAGGGAGAAGTTATTTGAACCAAAAGATCACAATCAGAGTACTCTTGAGGAGTTCTCCATTCATAAATCGTGACTCTGCCAGTCCTACCTCTCTGCATGGGTTATCCGGAAGAAACATATTGAACTTGGTTCGACATACTAATCTATGCATCCACAACTCAGAAAATTATATGTTCTTTGAGTTGTCCCTCTTAGTTGTCTTCTAACCCTGGTCTATCATTTGATAGTCAAGAGTATGTGTGCATTCGTTCATCGATACCTATTACTCTTGTGGTCCGTCAAGCCATTCTATTCCGGAATGACTAGGAGAAACAAACTCCAGTACCTTGTCCATTTCCAGGATTGGGTCAAAACAATTGTACTCGACAGATCAAAATGCCAATCCAGCTTTTGCTCTGTTCCACCTTGGAGTATTACCATCTTTATATCAAGAATGTCATGGGAATTGCACACCATCCTATGAACTCTTGGTACAGTGATACTTCTTGCCATCATTGTTCATTCCTCGGTTTCCGTGTTTTTGTAACCGGAATGCCGACAAGTGAATCGTGGTGTGTGAAATCAATACTTCTAGCAACTCCGTTGCTTGATAGTTAAATGGATGAAAATCTCATTCTTAGTGTGTTGGTTATGGAATCATCATTCTAGGATTGATTGTGCTACCTAGTCCTTATTTCCGGTGCACCCCTCGATCAATGAGTTAGGATTGTGCCGATCCCTCGTTCTTGTGATCATATCGTCCTGTCATGGAAAGCAAGATTGTTCTCGAGCTTAGTAACATACCGGTGGTTCGTGATTTTCTGAATTCCTTCTCGGAAGTATCACCAGGTTGTCCCCTGACTGTTATGTTGAGCTCGTGATCAAGTTGGTTTTCCAATAAACCACTTTTTCTCCAAGAATCTGTGTTGGAGACCCCTGAGCTAGTTTGTTAAGCCAAACAACAACTTGGAGAGTTGGAAGATAAAAGCTTACCTGACTTAGTTCATTTCAAAGGGATATCCTTTGTATGTGTGTGTTGAAGAAAGTTGATATTTCATCGACTGACCCTCGTGATCAGTTAATGGACCTATCATCTTGTCCAACCTTTGATTTGGGTGTGGGCTATCCTCAAATCAAGTCAGAACCAACGATGTTCGTAATGTTGTCTTACTCGTGGTTTTTCCTCGAGCATACACCATTATATTCTTTGGTCTGACCAATGCTATCACCGTGTTCACTTAACTATGGAATTCCTATTAAAAGGAAACCCGGATGAATTGTTGTTGAGCCCATTGACAACATCCTTATCTCCTCCATGATTTTGTTGAACATTAAGCTAGTGTTGGAAACTTTTGAAAGCATTTCTTCATGCTAGTTCATGAAGCATATGTTCGGATGTAAGAAGTGACTTCCTCCAGTTCATGTGCATTTGATGCAAGTTGCCGCCGTGGATTCGAGAAAGTCAATGTTGTTTCCTTTGGAATCATCCCAAATCAGTCATGCATACGTGCGAAGTATTCTGTGGTTCGGAGACTTGCAACCTCCATTCTATATGTGTCCCTAGCACACCAAGCCACTGATTGATTTGTTCAAGGTTAATAAGTTCTAAGTGCTAGTCCCGAAGGTACCAGACGGATTTGTACAAAACTTCGATATCCTCGCTGATGGTTCCCCCTCCTGAACTCGGTAGTGTTTTATTATAAGACTACTTTGTGGTCATGCTTGTCTTGGACAACATGTTCACATGTGTGTAGCAGAACCAGCTCATGTTTTGGAGCTTGCTATCGTAGTTCATTCTCGATGAATCAACCAGATCTGAATCCCGAGAATCCCAAAACGTCATCTCGTCGATTTGTGTTGCAGACATTCATTTTTCTTCCTAGACCCGATGGGTCTGGAATATTCTGACACCAACCAGATCTGAATCTCAGGCAGACTTGATGGTTGGAATGTTTCCCAAGAACTACAATATTGGTCCCTCTATAACCGGTAAAGTGGATGCCGTGGCCAACACACCCAGCCGGAAGACCTATTGTTGTAGTATCTTGATTGAAGAAGTTGGACACCTCCCCATAAGGATCTCGTAGAACTTATTCTAGTAGTTGTTCCTTATGGATTTTTGTGTTTCCGAAGTCCGACCTTTACTTGATGTTCTAGATACCAGACCATTTCAAGGAATGGGATACGCTAGTACATCAAGGAGAACATTAGAAGCGGAGTGCTAAATGTCTCTCGGTTGATCGTCCAGATTTGCCCCTTGGCCTCGCTAAGATGAAATCTGAGAAAGTGTTATCTTCCTTTGCATCTGCATCATTCATCATCATTCATCATGGTAGCAAGTTGTGTTGCTAGGATCCTTGACACGGATATTGGTAAAATCTTGATGATTATGGAAATGCTCAAGTTCTTGAGAGCACGCACAAGTGCTAGGTGTTATCATCGACACTAACTGGGATGCTCTCAGTTTCCTCGGTTATGCTATAACTTTTCAAATAGTGGACTCACTCTCTACTGTTGAGCTTCTCCCCAATTACTAAAATCATCCCTTGTGTGGTTTTCAACAAGGTAATCCACATCATCCAAGTCCGAGTATGCCATTCTACCGACCCCCTCCAAACGATCACTCGAGAATTGCCTTAGGCTGGTTTAAAGAGTTTCAATGATCTCTGAATCAAAGGTAATTCTTTTTGCCACTTAAGGGGATATATCTACGAGTCACCATCCCTAAGGTGCCTCGTTGTGGTATCATGGCAACTCAACTCCTCGCTACGTTGACAATCGTTTACCACCTTTTTAAGTGTGGAATTGTTGTCTACCTAGTGAACCCTCGTCATCTGTTCCACTCCATCCCTCTAGAGGTGTGCTTCGTCTCTCAGCTTGAGAGATGTTGCTATGTCTCATTCCAAGAGTTAATCCTGAGTTGTTCGACCTTCGAGAAGATCGATCCTTCTAGAGTTTTCTTTCTCATCTCGTTGTCATGACGGTTGGAGTTCTCGGAGCAAGACATCAAGATAATGATGGTGATCAAATCAACACTCTTATGGAGTGCACCCTGGATCGTGAAGATTATGTTAGTTGGCGTTTTCCCTTCATCTTACCCTACGCTTGAATCTCGGGTCGAGATTCTTGTTTAGTGGGGGTGAGTTGTCACATCCCTAGCTTCTGGTGTTGTCTAGTGTTTGCATTTTGTTGCATCATGTTTAAATTTTATTTAAGTTGAATTGGGCATGACAGAACCCCCAACACCCCCCCTCCTTAGCAACTAGGGTTTACTAAAATCTTTTTTCAATGAACCCAAAATGCCCTTCATAAATGTTCATCATTTTTGTTTTGGTCCAAAACCTCTCCCAAAATGGTGCACATTTTTTAGGTCACTCTGGATTTTTGAATTAATCCATTAAGTATTTGCATTTGGGCATTTAATTCCTATAAATATTTGAATTGCCCAAATAATATTGATAATGGTGGAGGGCTGTTAGAAATAATTTCAAAAGTGCCCACAATTATTTTTAGCATTTATTCAAATGGTTTAGTATTTTTACTAAATCAAAACAAAACAGAAAAAAATAGAAAACTGAAACAAGAAAAGAGAGAGAGAGAGGAAGCCCACCTGGGCCACTTACCTGGCCCAGCTCCTCCAGCAGCCCAGCCCACCTCCTCCTCCCTGTCGCCTTCCTCCTCGTGCCAGTAGGCAGAGGAGGGACACGGCGCATCCGCCCGAGCTCGCCACGCCACCAGGCTGCCTGCCTGCGTCGCCTGGCCACCGCGACGCCGCGCGTCATCTCCTCGGCACCGCCCCGACCCCCTGGACCCCCTCGCTCTCTCCCTCTCCCTCGTTTCCCTCCTCTGTCTCGTTCTCTCACGCGCCATCGAACACGCCCACCGCCGCCGTTCGCCATAGCCGCAGCCACCAGCCCTCTCTCGCCCCGCCACCAGGTCCAGAAGCTCCGCCGCTGACCTCTACACCGTCCCCGCCAAGCCAAATGAGCAGACGCGCCCTGCAGCGGCTTCCCCGACCTCTTCTTCAAGCTTCGGCCACCGAGATCGCCGGCGACCGTGTGCCCTCCCTGACGCTTCCCCGGCCTCGCCATCTGCACCGGCCAACTCCCCGTGAGCTCCTCTTCTTTCTCCCCTAGCCACGTCGCTCGAGCCGCCCTCTAACCCCGTTGGCCATCACGGCCGAGAGCTCGGCTCCGCCGGCCATGTCGCCGTTGTGGCCACAGACGCGTAAGGTAGAAACCGAGCGCGTCACCGTGCTCAGCACATCGCCAGGAGCCCGTAGCCACCACCAGTTCCTCCCGTAGTGCACCATTGCGTCGAATCGGTCGGTGCCCGAACTCCGGCCACCGCGGAAGCGGACACCGCCGTCAATTTAGGTCGTCTCCGGCGACCCCTCTAGCACCAGCCGACGCGGACGAGGCCCAGGGTTCCAACGGTGCCATCCGCGCCCCGAACCGTGGCCCGTGCTGCGTTTCCGGACCGCGCCGCCGTCTCGGGCCTCGCCGGCGTCATGTCGCCGGTGGGGTTGACCCATTTGACCATGTGGGCCCCGCCCCTGGTCAAACCTAGATTAGGAGTTAATCTAATATTAATTTATTTAGTTAAGCTAATTACACTGACATGCGGGACCCACTGTCAGGTTTGACTGGACAGTGACCTGTTGACCTGCTGATGTCACACTGACGTCAGGCTGATGCAATAATGAATTACTGGAATTATTAATATTCTGAAAATCTAGAAAATGGCCTAAACTTCTAAAAATCATATAAAATCAACCGTAACTCCAAATGAAATAAGTTATATATGAAAAATGATCAGAAAAATCCAATCTATCCATCTGTACCATTTTCATGCATGTTAGAACAACTTATCACTATTGTTTAGGACAAATGAAATGAATGCCATTTAAATAATCACATGCGGAGTTGGAATTTGAACCCTCGGTTCAAACCAACTTCATTTAATCTGGTTTATAGTTGCATTAGCCCAACACACTCATTTTGCCATGTCATGATCATGCATCATATTGTGCATTGCATTGATTGTGTTCCCTTCTGTGTTGCCGGTATTTGTCCCCTCTCGATAGACGTGATACCGACGATGTGATCGTCGACACTGATGAAGACTCAATACTATCTTCAGAAGTGCCAGGAAAGCAAAACCCCCTTGTTCATTCCGATACAATCCTAATCTCTCGCCCTGCTCTCTTTTACTGCATTAGGACAACAACGAGTCATTTGTTACTTGCTACGGTAGCTGAACCCCTTTATCCTCTGCATGACCTGTCATTGCCACAGTAAATAGATGAAACCCACTAGTATGAGTAGGAGTTGCTTGAGCCCTGTTGTGCCTACTCATTCATGTTTGTTTGTCATGCTTGCTACTGCTTAGAGTTGAGTCAGGTCTGATTCATTGGGAATGAATCAGAGGTGTGTGAACATGTCCTACTGTGTGTAAGCTAAGTGTGTGAACACGATTTGGTAAAAGGTATCGGTGAGAGGCCATGTAGGAGTACATGGTGGGTTGTCTCATTGAAGCCGTCCTTAGGAACTGAGTTCTGTGTTTGTGATCCATGATTCAGCTACTACCATACATTGGGCCATAAAATATGACCCCGCTCGACTTCTTATTCACCCTAGTCCTCTGTCCAGGAGTTGCAAGTAGTTTCTGGTGTTTGTAGCTTACTTGAGGCCGTGGACAGAGGCTGACCCACGGGGTGGGCTGTGATGCCGTAGGTAAGTGGCACAGTGTAC
The DNA here is from genome assembly GCF_018294505.1 of Triticum aestivum. Taxonomy (NCBI): domain Eukaryota; kingdom Viridiplantae; phylum Streptophyta; class Magnoliopsida; order Poales; family Poaceae; genus Triticum; species Triticum aestivum. The sequence continues at coordinate 398,582,302 of NC_057803.1, read as the reverse complement.
CGGGCGCCCGTTTGGTGTCTCGAGAACCCTGCACACATCGTTTGGGGCTGTGAGCGAAACTCCGGCCGGATCTCCTCATGGATGGAACCCGAATAGGCGATAAACCTGGACTAGAGACTTGAGTGTTTAGGTAGGTCGTGGTCTACACCCACATCAGCTTTCGCTTGAAGTCTGCCGAGCACATGTCGTGTGCAGACGCTAAGTGGTGGAAACATGTATGAAGAAGTACACCCCTGCAGGGTTAACATCATCTATTCGAATAGCCGTGTCCGCGGTGAAGGACTTCTGGGTTGCTTATATCAGTTCATAGACAAGTGAAAGTGGATACTCTAAAATACGCAAGATAAGCGTGAGTGCTATGGATGGCGTTCTCATAGGGAGACGGGAGCGGTTCCATAGTGGTGTATTGGTTGGTGAATATGTGGACTCGTGTGCGCCACCTCAAAAGAGTTGCTTGCAGTCGTAGTTTAGGATAGCCACCGAGTCAAAGCTGGCTTGCTGCAGTTAAACCCCACCATCCCCTTTGTTGATAATGATGCATATGTAGTTAGTTCTGATGTAAGTCTTGCTGGGTACATTGGTACTCACGTTGCTTAATTTATGTTTTTGCAGAGAGAGACTTCAGTCTCACTAGTAGTTCCACGTGGACTTTGACGTTTAGCTTGTTACCTCAGCTACGATCTTGTGCCTCGGCAGGATTTGGTAGATAGTCAGGCTTCTCAGCCTTTTTCATTTATAGATGTCTGTACTCAGACATGATAGCTTCCGCTTGTGTTTTGACTTGTATGCTCTGAGTGCTGGGTCGTAGGACCCATGTTTGTAATATCTCGCTCCTCGGAGCCTATTGAATAAATACTTGAGTTGTAGAGTCATGTTGTGATGCCATGTTGTATTTGCACATATCGAGCATATTGTGTGTATGTTATTGAAATGCTTGGTATGTGTGGGATCTGACTATCTAGTGTTTCCACTGAGCCATGCTAGCTTGCTACTGCTCCGGAACACTTAGGCTGGCCGGCATGTGTCCTTCTTCGTTCCTGTGTCTGTCCCTTCGGGGAAATGTCACGCGATGAATACCGGAGTCCTGTTAGCCCGCTACAGCCCGGTTCACCGGAGTCCTGCTAGCCCAGTGCTACAGCCTGGATTCACTTGCTGATGACCGACACGTTCGATGCTGGGTCATGGATGCCTGTCCCTGTAAGTTTGTGCCACTTTGGGTTCACGACTAGCCATGTCAGCCCGGGCTCTCTGTCATATGGATGCTAGCGGCACTATCATATACGTGAGCCAAAAGGCGCAAACGGTCCCGGGCCAGGTAAGGTGGCACCCGTGGGAATACCGTGCGTGAGGCCGCAAAGTGATATGATGTGTTATATGCTAGATCGGTGTGGCACTGAGTCGAGGTCCTAACACTGCAACACACACGAGGCCTTCTCGGTCCCTCGGTTAACCATTGGAGTATCAAACGAAGTCCAAATGGTACGAAACTTGACAGGCGGTCTACCGGTAGTAACCCAAGGCCGCTTGGCAAGACTCTGTCCAGTCCGGAAATGTTTGATCCCCACACATGTAAGAAAGGTAGAAATGACCACCGGAGGAGAACGGAATGCTGGATTGCAAAACGGACAACGGGGAAAATGCTCGGATGCATGAGACGAACACGTATGCAAATGAAATGCGCATGATGACATGATATGCAATGTATGACACGCAAGCAATGAAAAGAAGAACCCCAAAATGCGACACGGTCCCTGATCGACCCCAACTGGGCTCCACTACGGATCGACCGAAACGAAACAACACAAAGGACAAGATCTTCATCGAGCTCCTCCTGAGCTGGGTTGCGTCATCTGTACGGACTCATCGACACCTGCAAGCTGGTTTTGGAAGTATCTATGAGCCACAGGGCTCAGCAATCTCGCACCCTCGCGATCAAGACTATTTAAGCTTATGGGTAAGGTAAAGGTATGAGGTGGAGCTGCAGCAAGCGACTAGCATATATGGTGGCTAACATACGCAAAAGAGAGCGAGAAGAGAAGGCAAAGCACGGTCGATAAAAGTATGATCAAGAAGTGATCCTATAACAACCTACGTCAAGCATAACTCCAACAACCGTGTTCACTTCCCGGACTCCGCCGGAAAGAGACCATCATGGTTACACACGCTGTTGATTCATTTTAATTAAGGTCGACTTCAGGTTTTCTACAACCGGACGTTAACAAATTCCCATATGCCCATAACCGCGGGCACGGCTTTCGAAAGTTCAAATCCCTGCAGGGGTGTCCCAACTTAGCCCATCACAAGCTCTCACGGTCAAGGAAGGACTAGACCTCCTCCCGAGACTTTCCGATCAGACTCGGTATCCCGGTACTCCAAGACATCCTCGACAATGGTAAAACAAGTCCAGCAAGACCACCCGATGCACCGACATCCCGATAGGAGCTGCACATATCTCGTTCTGAGGGCACGCCGGATAAGCTAAGCATACGGGAGCCAACGTAACCCAAGTTGCCAAGGTACGGCCCCGCACGATGCTCTGGGTTGGACCAACACTTAGACAAGCACTGTCCCGGGGGCGGTTAAAATAAAGATGATCCTCAGGATGCGCGACTCCCAAGGGAAAAGGGCTAGGTGGCGAATGGTAAAACCAAGGTTGGGCCTTGCCGGAGGAGTTTTATTCAAAGCGAACTGTCAAGGGGTTCCCATTATAACCCAACCGCGTAAGGAACGCAAAATCCGGGAATATAACACCGATATGACGGAAACTAGGGCGGCAAGAGTAGAACAAAACACCAGGCATAAGGCCGAGCCTTCCACCCTTTACCAAGTATATAGATGCTTTAGTTAAATAAGATATATTGTGATATCCCAACAAGAAAACATGTTCCAACAAGAAACAACATCACCATGTTCCAACAAGGAACAAACTTCAATCTTCACCTGCAACTAACAATGCTATAAGAGGGGCTGAGCAAAGCGGTAACATAGCCAATCAACGGTTTGCTAGGACATGGTGGGTTAGAGGTTTGACATGGCAATTTGGGAGGCTGACAAGCAAGTGGTAGGCATCGTAGCATTGGCATAGCAAAAGAGCGAGCATCTAGCATAGCAAAGATAGTAGTGATTTCGAGGGTAAGATCATCTTGCCTGAAATCCCGCAAGGAAGAAGAACGAGTCCATGAAGAAGACAAACGTACGTAGTCGAACGGATCCTCACAAACGCGACGTTATCGGAACCAACCCGAAGAAGCAAACACCGGAAAAGAAGCATACATCATAGTGAACAACCACCACATAAACATGGCAAGATGCGCAATCAAGTATGATGCATGTCCGGTTTAATGAAGCATGGCATGGCAAAGTGCAACAACCAAAACTACAAATTAAGTGGAGCTCAATATGCATCGGGATGCATATTGACAAAACACCACATCAATTATTTAGTTCTCTCTCGTTTATGTACCCAACAATATTAAATGTTGATTAACATGGCAAGAGGTGAAGCACAACAAAACTACCTATCTAGACAAGTTTAAATGAGGCCGGAAGCAACGAACAACAATTTCGGAAACTCCTCATATGCAAAAATTAGGTTTGGTACTGTTCTGCCCTAAGCACAATTTTAAAGTTGTTAAACATGCAAAGTAAGGTCACCATGTTAAACTAGGCAAAATTCTACCCCATTTACATATAAAGTTTGTTAAAAACGGAGCTACGGTTATTTAGTTATGAATTAAATCATTTTAACATGGCATAGGAGCAAATTAATGCAAACAACATTTTTAACATTTCAAACATAGATGAAAGTTGGATATTATTAATCTACACAAAATTCTGAGCAAGTTTCATATATAAAATATTTTAATCCGACGCACGGTTAGTGAGTTATTAAATGCATGAACTAGGGGGACTAATCTACAAAACTGGCAATCTCTGGATAAATGGGAAAATCCCAGTCGCTGAAAAAAAACACATGGGGGCCGAATCAGGAACTGGCCCAACAGTAGGAAGGAAAAAAAAACAGAGGCGCTGGGGAGGCCTCACCTAGTGGGCTTCGGCCCAGGTTGGAGGAGGATGCAGGCCGAGGCGGGGGCGCTGGCTGGGCCTGACGCGACGCTGCGCTGGGCCGGGGAAGCTGGGCCACGTAAACGAGGCAGCAGCCTCGGGCGGAGTCAACGGCGAAGCGGATCGGGGCTCTCCCGATCCCGTCCGGCGGCGGCGTGAAGGAGCTCCGGTGAGGCAGTTGGAAGACCTCCGGCGAGGCAGGGAGGCAAAGGAGCACCGGATCCGGCGGGGCTCGGCTCCCCGGGGCTGGATCTGGCCATGACGAGACGACGGTGCTAGGTGTAACGCCCCAGATGTAACTTTCCATATTTGTATCCAACTCTTGCCGTCTCCGGCGCTAAGTTATATTTATTTCTCGGGTTGGGTCTTTGTCTTCGTGTGTGTTGTTTTCGTTTTCATGCATCTCATATCATGTCATCACGTGCATTGCATTTGCATACATGTTCATCTCATGCATTCGAGCATTTTCCCCGTTGTCCGTTTTGCATTCCGGCGTTTCGTTCTCCTCCGGTGGTCATTTCTAGCTTTCTTTCTTGTGTGGGGATTAAACATTTCCGAATTGGACCGAGACTTTCCAAGCGGCCTTGGTTTACTACCGGTAGACCGCCTGTCAAGTTTCGGGTCATTTGGACTTCGTTTGATACTCCAACGGTTAACCGAGGGACCGAAAAGGCCTCGTGTGTGTTGCAGCCCAACACCCCCCAAATTTGGCCCAAACCCACCAAACTCTGCTCCATGTCCTAGAGCGTTCGATCACGATCGTGTGGGCGAAAACCGCACCTCATTTGGACTCTCCTAGCTCCCTCTATGCCTATATATACACCCCTCCGTTTTCGGATCTCTCCCTCTCCCCGAAACCCTAAAAAAAACAGATCCCCGCCAGATCCGCGCCGACGGACGTGTCCGCCCCCGGCCGGACAGCGTCCGCCGCTGCAGCCCGCCCACTCGGGGGCCGCCACGTCACCCCCGCCGCCGCCGCCTCCCACCGCGGCCCGGGAGCCCGCATCCGGCCCCCGCGGCCCGGTGAGCTCCGCCGCCGCCCGGGACTCGCCTCCCGCCGGGATCCGCCGCCTCCCCGACCTCCGGCGACCGGCGCCGTCGCCGCCGCCGCACCGGCCGCCGCCGCGCCGCGCGCCCGCGCCTCCGTGGCCGCGCCCTCGCCCGCGGCCGGCCCCGCCGGCCACCTCGCCGCCCCTCGTCGCCCCGGCGACCACCGGATCCGCCCCGGCCGCCTCCTCCCGCGACTCCGGCGGCCAAGTCCGGCCAGCTACAGTGTTCCCCGCCGCCGCCTCGGAGTCCGTGCCCGATCCAGATCTGGATCTGGGATATTTCGGTTGACCTCTCTCCCCCGAAACCCTAATTTTCGTGCTATCTTTGACTGCTTGTATCTCCACAACCGTAGCTCCGTTTTGGGCGTATGATATATCAAAATCTTTGTCTCGACATGTACATAATTTCATTCCATTGCATCATTTGCATTTGAGGTCATCTTGATACCCAAAATGCTGTTAGAAGGAGGCTTCGTGAGTTAAATTGCAGATCCGTTAGTTCATCATGCACTTTTGTCATTTTTGCTATATTTAATTCGTGCATGATATGCCTGTGCCCCTTTGGGATGTATTGTGAAGCATTTTGTCTTCTTTCCAGAGGTGCCACCCATGCATTTTTAGGATGTGTGTGTTGTCTTGTGCAAGCTTGCGAAGTAGGGTACCTGAGAATGCAGATTTCAGGGACTTAGTGATTTTCACTAAGTCTGGGATATTTTAGTTCATGATGCTATATGTCCAGCTTGTTTCCTAGTGATCCGTGCCTCTTTTGAGGATGATCAGTAAGGGAGTTTTGATATTTATGTCATGCTCTATCGATCCATGTCTTTGTTGGCATTTGTGGATTGCTCTAGGTTGACTCAATCGAGCTCAACTTTTGCTTCGTTGTTAATCTGGGCAGATCGTCAACTTGTTTGCGATTTCGCCGATGCTACCGTTAGTGTTCCATGCATGCTATGCCTTCGTTCTTGCCATGTGTAGCTAGCACTTTGTGCCTTCTTGCTGGTTATATGCTTTCCTTGCCATGACTTGCACCGTAGTGAGTGCATCGAGCTCGTTTACATGCCTTCGTGAGTTAAATTTCAGCATGTCTCAGTTTTCACTAAGTCTGAAAACTGATTGTGTTCGAGCGATGTTCGTGAGCTCGGTAGAGTATTTTGCGAACCCTTTTGGCCCCAGGTCACTTTGGGTGTTTTGTTAAGCTTGTTGAGTAGCTCCATGCCATGTTCTTACTTGTCATGTTCAGGTTTTCTATCATGTTGTTTTGCTGCTCCGAAGAGGGCTTCGTGATCTGAAATTTCAGACTAGTGTTAATTTCACTAAGTCTGAAATCTGTTTTGCATTTGCGTTTTAGCCATGCTTGTTTGAACCTCTTAATGGATGAATTTGCCTATGGCTCAGTGCTAGTGTTTTGTCAACCATCTTGTGTACATCACTGCCATATATTTTGTTTTCATGTTTGGTGGCTGTAGCATGTTCTTTTCGTTGCATTTAGATGCCTACTTGCTGTAAATCGCAGACCGGTGTCATATCTTAAAACGCTTGCCATTTCCAAACCGTAGCTCCGATTCCTATGATCTTTATATCGTTTTCAAGCGATTTCATCCCCTCTATCCAGTGGCACACTTGGTTTTCCAAGTTGATGCCAGGGTCATGCATTTCCTGTCATATCTTGCATTTTGCATCCCGCATCGCATCCCGCATAGCATATCGTCATTTCATCATATTGCTTGGTCTTGCCCGTGGTTGATTGTATCCTTGTTGCTTGTTTGTCTTGTTGGGTAGAGCCGGGAGACGAGTTTGCTACCGAGGAGCCCGTTGAGTTTGCTTGTGAGGATCCAGTCAACTCTGACAACTGTGCAGGCAAGATGATCATACCCTCGAAATCACTACTATCTTTGCTATGCTAGTTTGCTCGCTCTTTTGCTTGCCACTGCTTCGATGCCTACCTTTTGCCTGTCAGCCTCCCAATTTCCATGTTGAACCTCTAACCCACCTTTGTCCTAGCAAACCGTTGATTGGCTATGTTACCGCTTGCTCAGCCCTTCTTATAGCGTTGTTAGTTGCAGGTGAAGATTGGAGCCGTTCCTTGTTGGAACATTTATATTGCTTGTTGGGATATCATTATATTGATATGTTATCTTAACGCATCTATATACTTGGTAAAGGGTGGAAGGCTCGGCCTCTCGCCTAGTGTTTTGTTCCACTCTTGCCGCCCTAGTTTCCGTCATATCGGTGTTATGTTCCCGGATTGTTGCGTCCCTTACACGGTTGGGCTATAATGGGAACCCCTTGATAGTTCGTCTTGATTAAAGCTTTTCCAGCAATGCCCAACATTGGTTTTATCATTTGTCACCTAGCCTCTTTTTCCCTTGGGTTTCCGGAGCCCGAGGGTCATCTTATTTTAACCCCCCCGGGCCAGTGCTCCTCTGAGTGTTGGTCCGAACCAGGCAGCCTGCGGGGCCACCTCAGGGAAACTTGAGGTTTGGTTTTACTCGTAGCTTGACCTATCCGAGCGTGCCCTGAGAAAGAGATATGTGCAGCTCCTATCGGGATTTGTCGGCACATTCGGGCGGTGTTGCTGGACTTGTTTTAACCTGCCGAATCATCTTGTTGTACCGAGATACCGAGTCTGATCGGTGTGTCTTGGGTGGAGGTCTATTCCTTCGTTGACCGTGAGAGCTTGTTATGGGCTAAGTTGGGACCCCCCTGCAGGGATTGATCTTTCGAAAGCCGTGCCCGCGGTTATGGGCGGATGGGAATTTGTTAATGTCCGGTTGTAGATAACTTTAATTAAACTTAATTAAAATGAATCAACCGTGTGTGTTACCGTGATGGCCCCTTCCCGGCGGAGTCCGGGAAGTGGACACGGTGTTGGAGTTATGCTTGCGCAGGATGTTCCTTTAGCTTCTCGCTCGAGCTTCGCCTTCTCTTCTCGCTCTCTTTTGCGTATAAGTTAGCCACCACATATGCTAGTCGCTTGCTGCAGCTCCACACATATTGGCCTTATCCATTCCTATGAGCTAAATAGTCTTGATCGCGTGGGTGTGAGATTGCTGAGTCCCTGTGGCTCACAGATACTACTACTCCAGATGCAGGTCCAGGTGATTCTGCTCCAGTTGACGATTACGAGCTCAGGTGGGAGTTCGACGAGGACTCTCAGCGATACTACGTATCTTTTCCGGATGATCAGTAGTGGTGCCTAGTTGGGGTTATCGATTCAGGACCTTGTCGCATGTTGGGGGTCTTTTCTATTTTGGCGCCGTAGTCGGGCCATGAGTGCTTGTTTGATGAATGTTATTTACGTACTCTGATGTGACGTGGCGAGTGTAAGCCAACTATGTTATCTCCCCCTTTATTATGTATTACATGGGATGTTGTAATGATTGCCTGACTTGCGACATTGCTTTCAATGCGGTTATGCCTCTAAGTCGTGCCTCGACACGTGGGAGCTATAGCCGCATCGAGGGCGTTACAAGTTGGTAATCAGAGCCTTCCCCGACCTTAGGAGCCCCATTGCTTGATCGTTTTTAGCAGCCGAGTTGTGTCTAGAAAAATGTTTTGAGTCCTTAGGAATTATATATCGGAGAGCTTAGGAATTCTTTTACTTCCCAGTCTCCTCATCGCTCTGGTAAGGCATCCTGGCGTAGAGTTTTGACTCTTCTCTTCTCAAATTTCACTAAAAAAATTTTTAGGATCACGCGAGTATCTTGGTTTTGTTACGATGGTTTTGTGACGAGAACATTGTTCTTGGTGCCTCCTGTCTTTAGGGGTTGTGGCAGTGTCCCGGGGAGTTGAGCTCCGAGGTGTTGTCGTCACAATTTTATCGTTGCAATTCTGGTATACTTGAGACATGTTCGCCGACATCGAAAATCTCTTTTATGCAGTTCGTTGGTGAGATAACCTCGACGCCACCCAGTACTGGGGCGGGAGTTCGGGAGTATCGCCATAACTTGTATAACGGATGCTTTTCGAAGGTTGAGGTAGATGGTTTCCGAAGTTTTCCTGGTTATGTGTTGAAGGATGGATACAGCTGGATGTAGGATTTGCTAGTTTGGGTGAGATATTGTGCTTCCCCTGTATCCCCAACACCTGATTGCATAACCGGAAAGGTTCGGGAGTTTCATAGGTGGGAAATCTAGTAGCTCTAGTTCTTCTTCCACGGATATTGGTTTGAGATTGGGATTTCTTACCGATTATTCGTTCTTGATCCGTACCTTGTTGATTTATTTCTCTACCTTAATTCTTCGGGGCTTCGCAATTTATGGATGTGTGATCTTTTGAAGAGGAATGCATTCGTTCATTTTGTTCGGATGTGAAGACTATATGTTGGAATTTTCATTCCGTTGGATTCAGCTTCTATATTGTTGTCTATCTATGTGCTAATGGTGGTCAACCTCTTCAGGATGGCTCCTCCTACGCGCACGACTCCGAATCCTAATCCGCCTCCACCTCCGCCTCCTCCGGAAGCATGGCAAGCTGTGATGGCCGCTACTAATGCAAACACACAGTTGATCATGCAAATCCTTCAAGAGCGCAATCAAGGCAATCAAGGGAATCAAGGCCATAATCAGCACCACTTTGCTACTCTGAACCAGTTACTTGCTAATGGCCCAAAGACGTTCAGCGGTTGTGTTGAGGCTACCGACGCTGACGATTGGCTAGTGGATCTGGGCAAGCATTTTGAATGCAGCAACGTCAGGCCTGAAGATTTCGTCAAGTTCGCTTCTTTCCAGCTCAAAGATCAGGCTGCAGAGTGGTTCCAGCAGTACAAGGATTCCAGAGGTGGACGTCTGATCACTTGGGACGATTTCCGTCAAGATTTCCGCGCTCATCACATCCCTCAAAGTGTGGTTGAGAGTAAGCGTCAGGAATTCCGCAATCTGAAGCAAGGCTCTTTGTCTGTCTATGACTACAACAAGTTGTTCCAGAAGCTCGCCCGTTTTGCCAAGCAGGATGTTCCTGATGAGAAGAGTATGATCTATCAGTTCAGGGGTGGTCTTCGTGAGGAAATTCAGCTCGCTCTTGTCCTCTTTGAGCCGTTGAGATACGATGAGTTCTACAACATGGCACTGAAGCAAGAGGCTGCTCAGATGAGATGTGATGCTTCCAGGAAGCGTGCCAGAGATGTTACTCCGTCTTCCTCTACTCAAGTGGTCAAGCAGCAGAAGTATTGGCTTCCTCCTCCTCCGTTCCGTCAGCCGTATCAGCAGAAGAGCAAAGGTGGCAGTGGTTGAAACCAAGCCGTACGAAGTCTTTTGTGACGCCTCTCTCCAAGGTCTCGGTGCTGTACTGATGCAAGAGAAGAAAGTTGTTGCTTATACCTCTCGCCAGTTGAAACCTAATGAGAAGAACTACCCCACTCATGATCTCGAGTTGGCGGCAGTTGTACACGCTTTGTTGACTTGGAGACATCTTCTATTGGGAAGGAAAGTGGATATTTTCACTGATCACAAGAGTCTCAAGTACATCTTCACTCAGCCTAATCTCAACCTCAGGCAGACTCGATGGGTCGAAATGATTCAAGAGTACAATCCGAGTATCGAGTATACTCCAGGCAAGGCTAATGTGATTGCTGACGCTTTGAGCAGAAAAGCATATTGCAACAGTCTGATTCTCAAGCCTTATCAACCCGAGCTTTGTGAAGCTTTCCGCAAACTGAATCTGCAAGTTGTTCCTCAAGGTTTCCTCGCCAACCTTCAAGTCTCTCCTACCTTAGAAGACCAGATTCGCCAAGCCCAACTTCTTGATGCTATGGTGAAGAAGGTGAAGATTGGTATTGCAAAGAGTCAGTCCAAGTACAAGTGCTACCGACTTGATGACAAGGACACTCTCTTCTTCGAGGATCGAATTGTTGTGCCCAAAGGTGAACTTCGTAAGGTGATCATGAACGAGGCTCACAACTCTCTCCTCTCCATCCACCCTGGTAGTACGAAGATGTATCAGGACCTCAAGCAAGCTTATTGGTGGACTCGAATGAAGCGCGAGATCGCTCAATTCGTGAACGAATGTGATGCCTGCAGAAGAGTGAAGGCAGAACACCAAAGGCCAGCTGGTCTCCTCCAACCTCTTGCCATTCCAGAATGGAAGTTTGACCACATTGAAATGGACTTCGTGACTGGGTTTCCAAAGTCCAAGCGTGGCAATGATGCTATATTTGTTGTCATCGACAAGCTCACCAAAGTGGCTCATTTTCTGCCTATCAAGGAGTCAATCACTGCAGCTCAATTGGCGGAACTCTATACCTCTCGCATTGTCTCTCTGCACGGTATTCCTCAAGTGATATCTTCAGACCGTGGCAGCATCTTTACCTCCAAGTTTTGGGATTCTTTTCAGAAGGCCATGGGCACCAACATCCGCTTCAGCACAGCGTTCCATCCTCAAACAAGCGGTCAAGTCGAGCGTGTCAATCAGATTCTTGAAGATATGCTCAGGGCTTGTGTGATCTCCTTCGGCATGAAGTGGGAGGATTGTCTTCCTTATGCTGAATTCTCATACAACAACAGCTTTCAAGCAAGTTCGGGCAAGGCCCCCTTTGAAATTCTGTATGGCAGGAAGTGCCGTACCCCTCTCAACTGGTCCGAAACCGGTGAACGTCAGCTGCTGGGTAATGACTTAATCACAGAAGCAGAAGACATGTGCAAAGTCATTCGTGATAACCTCAAAGCAGCTCAATCCCGCCAGAAGTGCTACTATGATAGTAAGCATCGTGATCTGGTTTTCGAGATCGGAGATCATGTTTACCTCCGCGTCTCTCCCATGAAAGGTACTCGTCGCTTCGGTATCAAAGGGAAGCTTGCCCCTAGATACGTGGGACCTTTCAAGATTGTCAGCAAGAGAGGCGACCTCGCCTATCAACTCGAGCTTCCTTCAAACTTTGCAAATGTTCATGATGTGTTCCACGTCTCTCAGCTTCGAAAGTGCTTCAAGACTCCTGACCGCACCGTCAACTTCGAGGACATTGAGCTCCAAGAAGATCTCTCCTATCGTGAGCACCCAGTTGCTATTCTTGAAGAGACTGAACGCAAAACTCGCAACAAGTCAATCAAATTTCTCAAAGTCAAGTGGTCACACCATTCCGACCGTGAAGCTACCTGGGAACGCGAGGATCACCTCCGTTCTGAGTACCCGGAGTTCTTTCAGTCCTAGATCTCGGGACGAGATCTTTTCGTAGTGGTGGAGTGTTGTAACGCCCCAGATGTAACTTTCCATATTTGTATCCAACTCTTGCCGTCTCCGGCGCTAAGTTATATTTATTTCTCGGGTTGGGTCTTTGTCTTCGTGTGTGTTGTTTTCGTTTTCATGCATCTCATATCATGTCATCACGTGCATTGCATTTGCATACATGTTCATCTCATGCATTCGAGCATTTTCCCCGTTGTCCGTTTTGCATTCCGGCGTTTCGTTCTCCTCCGGTGGTCATTTCTAGCTTTCTTTCTTGTGTGGGGATTAAACATTTCCGAATTGGACCGAGACTTTCCAAGCGGCCTTGGTTTACTACCGGTAGACCGCCTGTCAAGTTTCGGGTCATTTGGACTTCGTTTGATACTCCAACGGTTAACCGAGGGACCGAAAAGGCCTCGTGTGTGTTGCAGCCCAACACCCCCCCAAATTTGGCCCAAACCCACCAAACTCTGCTCCATGTCCTAGAGCGTTCGATCACGATCGTGTGGGCGAAAACCGCACCTCATTTGGACTCTCCTAGCTCCCTCTATGCCTATATATACACCCCTCCGTTTTCGGATCTCTCCCTCTCCCCGAAACCCTAAAAAAAACAGATCCCCGCCAGATCCGCGCCGACGGACGTGTCCGCCCCCGGCCGGACAGCGTCCGCCGCTGCAGCCCGCCCACTCGGGGGCCGCCACGTCACCCCCGCCGCCGCCGCCTCCCACCGCGGCCCGGGAGCCCGCATCCGGCCCCCGCGGCCCGGTGAGCTCCGCCGCCGCCCGGGACTCGCCTCCCGCCGGGATCCGCCGCCTCCCCGACCTCCGGCGACCGGCGCCGTCGCCGCCGCCGCACCGGCCGCCGCCGCGCCGCGCGCCCGCGCCTCCGTGGCCGCGCCCTCGCCCGCGGCCGGCCCCGCCGGCCACCTCGCCGCCCCTCGTCGCCCCGGCGACCACCGGATCCGCCCCGGCCGCCTCCTCCCGCGACTCCGGCGGCCAAGTCCGGCCAGCTACAGTGTTCCCCGCCGCCGCCTCGGAGTCCGTGCCCGATCCAGATCTGGATCTGGGATATTTCGGTTGACCTCTCTCCCCCGAAACCCTAATTTTCGTGCTATCTTTGACTGCTTGTATCTCCACAACCGTAGCTCCGTTTTGGGCGTATGATATATCAAAATCTTTGTCTCGACATGTACATAATTTCATTCCATTGCATCATTTGCATTTGAGGTCATCTTGATACCCAAAATTCTGTTAGAAGGAGGCTTCGTGAGTTAAATTGCAGATCCGTTAGTTCATCATGCACTTTTGTCATTTTTGCTATATTTAATTCGTGCATGATATGCCTGTGCCCCTTTGGGATGTATTGTGAAGCATTTTGTCTTCTTTCCAGAGGTGCCACCCATGCATTTTTAGGATGTGTGTGTTGTCTTGTGCAAGCTTGCGAAGTAGGGTACCTGAGAATGCAGATTTCAGGGACTTAGTGATTTTCACTAAGTCTGGGATATTTTAGTTCATGATGCTATATGTCCAGCTTGTTTCCTAGTGATCCGTGCCTCTTTTGAGGATGATCAGTAAGGGAGTTTTGATATTTATGTCATGCTCTATCCATCCATGTCTTTGTTGGCATTTGTGGATTGCTCTAGGTTGACTCAATCGAGCTCAACTTTTGCTTCGTTGTTAATCTGGGCAGATCGTCAACTTGTTTGCGATTTCGCCGATGCTACCGTTAGTGTTCCATGCATGCTATGCCTTCGTTCTTTCCATGTGTAGCTAGCACTTTGTGCCTTCTTGCTGGTTATATGCTTTCCTTGCCATGACTTGCACCGTAGTGAGTGCATCGAGCTCGTTTACATGCCTTCGTGAGTTAAATTTCAGCATGTCTCAGTTTTCACTAAGTCTGAAAACTGATTGTGTTCGAGCGATGTTCGTGAGCTCGGTAGAGTATTTTGCGAACCCTTTTGGCCCCAGGTCACTTTGGGTGTTTTGTTAAGCTTGTTGAGTAGCTCCATGCCATGTTCTTACTTGTCATGTTCAGGTTTTCTATCATGTTGTTTTGCTGCTCCGAAGAGGGCTTCGTGATCTGAAATTTCAGACTAGTGTTAATTTCACTAAGTCTGAAATCTGTTTTGCATTTGCGTTTTAGCCATGCTTGTTTGAACCTCTTAATGGATGAATTTGCCTATGGCTCAGTGCTAGTGTTTTGTCAACCATCTTGTGTACATCACTGCCATATATTTTGTTTTCATGTTTGGTGGCTGTAGCATGTTCTTTTCGTTGCATTTAGATGCCTACTTGCTGTAAATCGCAGACCGGTGTCATATCTTAAAACGCTTGCCATTTCCAAACCGTAGCTCCGATTCCTATGATCTTTATATCGTTTTCAAGCGATTTCATCCCCTCTATCCAGTGGCACACTTGGTTTTCCAAGTTGATGCCAGGTTCATGCATTTCCTGTCATATCTTGCATTTTGCATCCCGCATCGCATCCCGCATAGCATATCGTCATTTCATCATATTGCTTGGTCTTGCCCGTGGTTGATTGTATCCTTGTTGCTTGTTTGTCTTGTTGGGTAGAGCCGGGAGACGAGTTTGCTACCGAGGAGCCCGTTGAGTTTGCTTGTGAGGATCCAGTCAACTCTGACAACTGTGCAGGCAAGATGATCATACCCTCGAAATCACTACTATCTTTGCTATGCTAGTTTGCTCGCTCTTTTGCTTTGCCAATGCTACGATGCCTACCTTTTGCTTGTCAGCCTCCCTATTGCCATGTTGAACCTCTAACCCACCATTGTCCTAGCAAACCGTTGATTGGCTATGTTACCGCTTTGCTCAGCCCTTCTTATAGCGTTGTTAGTTGCAGGTGAAGATTGGAGCCGTTCCTTGTTGGAACATTTATATTGCTTGTTGGGATATCATTATATTGCTATGTTATCTTAACGCATCTATATACTTGGTAAAGGGTGGAAGGCTCGGCCTCTCGCCTAGTGTTTTGTTCCACTCTTGCCGCCCTAGTTTTCCGTCATATCGGTGTTATGTTCCCGGATTGTTGCGTCCCTTACACGGTTGGGCTATAATGGGAACCCCTTGATAGTTCGTCTTGATTAAAGCTTTTCCAGCAATGCCCAACATTGGTTTTACCATTTGTCACCTAGCCTCTTTTTCCCTTGGGTTTCCGGAGCCCGAGGGTCATCTTATTTTAACCCCCCCGGGCCAGTGCTCCTCTGAGTGTTGGTCCGAACCAGGCAGCCTGCGGGGCCACCTCGGGGAAACTTGAGGTTTGGTTTTACTCGTAGCTTGACCTATCCGAGCGTGCCCTGAGAAAGAGATATGTGCAGCTCCTATCGGGATTTGTCGGCACATTCGGGCGGTGTTGCTGGACTTGTTTTAACCTGCCGAATCATCTTGTTGTACCGAGATACCGAGTCTGATCGGTGTGTCTTGGGTGGAGGTCTATTCCTTCGTTGACCGTGAGAGCTTGTTATGGGCTAAGTTGGGACCCCCCCTGCAGGGATTGATCTTTCGAAAGCCGTGCCCGCGGTTATGGGCGGATGGGAATTTGTTAATGTCCGGTTGTAGATGACTTGAACTAAAAATTAATTAAAATGAATCAACCGTGTGTGTTACCGTGATGGCCCCTTCTCGGCGGAGTCCGGGAAGTGGACACGGTGTTGGAGTTATGCTTGCGCAGGATGTTCTTTTAGCTTCTCGCTCGAGCTTCGCCTTCTCTTCTCGCTCTCTTTTGCGTATAAGTTAGCCACCACATATGCTAGTCGCTTGCGGCAGATCCACATATTTTTTGCCTTATCCATTCCTATGAGCTTAAATAGTTTTGATCGCGTGGGTGTGAGATTGCTGAGTCCCTGTGGCTCACAGATACTACAACTCCAGATGCAGGTCCAGGTGATTCTGCTCCAGTTGACGATTACGAGCTCAGGTGGGAGTTCGACGAGGACTCTCAGCGATACTACGTATCTTTTCCGGATGATCAGTAGTGGTGCCTAGTTGGGGTTATCGATTCAGGACCTTGTCGCATGTTGGGGGTCTTTTCTATTTTGGCGCCGTAGTCGGGCCATGAGTGCTTGTTTGATGAATGTTATTTACGTACTCTGATGTGACGTGGCGAGTGTAAGCCAACTATGTTATCTCCCCCTTTATTATGTATTACATGGGATGTTGTAATGATTGCCTGACTTGCGACATTGCTTTCAATGCGGTTATGCCTCTAAGTCGTGCCTCGACACGTGGGAGCTATAGCCGCATCGAGGGCGTTACACTAGGGATGCGGGATCCGGCGAGGAACGAGGTGGCCGCGGGGAACTCCGGCCTGGGGTCGAGGTGCTTGTCGGCGGCGAGGCTCCGGTGCGGCAGAAGCGAGGAGGCGGCGGCGAAGGAAGACTCGGGTGGCGGCGGTGCGGATCTGGCCCGGGGGCGGCTCGGGCGGGCCGGCCACGGGCTCCTCGGGCCCGGCCGCGCGGGAGGAGAGAGAGGGCGAGGTGGCGGCTCCGGATTGGATAGCGGCGGCGGCAGGGTGATGTGGCGAGCTCCGATTCGTCGGAGTGAGGTGGCGGCGGCGGTGGACATGTCCGGCGCAGGAAGAAACGTCCGGCGGCGCGGAGGGAGTTGGATCTAGGGTTTCATCCGCGAATTGATACGAAATTTCGAGGAGGAGTGCTCTTTTATAGGTAGAGGGAGCTAGGAGAGTCCAAATGAGGTGCGGTTTTCGGCCACGCGATCGTGATCGAACGCTCTAGATGGTGGAGCAGAGTTAGGTAGGTTTTGGGCCAAAATGGAAGGGTGTTGGGCTGCAACACACACGAGGCCTTCTCGGTCCCTCGGTTAACCGTTGGAGTATCAAACGAAGTCCAAATGGTACGAAACTTGACAGGCAGTCTACCGGTAGTAACCCAAGGCCGCTTGGCAAGACTCGGTCCAGTCCGGAAATGTTTGATCCCCACAATGTAAGAAAGGTAGAAATGACCACCGGAGGAGAACGGAACGCCGGATTGCAAAACAGACAACGGGGAAAATGCTCGGATGCATGAGATGAACACGTATGAAAATGAAATGCGCATGATGACATGATATGCAATGTATGACACGCAAGCAATGACAAGGCAACAACAGCGAATAACTGAACGACACCTGGCACATCGGTCTCGGGGCGTTACAACACTCCACCACTACGAGAGGATCTCGTCCCGAGATCTAGAATGGCGCCGGAGGGAAAACGGAAGAGAAAGAGAAGAGGTAAAACTAAGTTGCTTCTTTGACAAACGAGTGAAACCAAAGAACCTTGAGAGGTTGAACAATTCGAGAAAAGAATGCAACGAAGGTGAACAAGGTCGAAAAACACTCCGTTTGAAAAGAAAAGAATTGAATAAGAACTTGATAAGGTGATAGAACTTGAAAAGAGGGCACGACACTCCGGTTAAATGGACAATCATGAAAAGAACATGATCTTAGACAAACGAGATGATGGGTTGAGAGGAGCAACATCAATAGACCTCCAGGAGAAAGAATAGGATAAGGATAATTGAGACAAAAGAATGTATAAGAAAAAGCCAACTTCTGCTACAAAAAGCTTGAAAAGGCATCTTAAGGAGAAAGGTCGAACGGAATTGTTGTACAAAACAACAACGAAAAGGGTAATCATGATATATGGTCTTATGGAATACAACTCAAACATTATGAGGTGCCCACCTGCCACTCACGGGAAGAAGAATTGGATTGGCATGAATAAGGAGACGAGAAGCTTATCACCAGAAGGATAAAGAAGAGCTTGGGTCATTTATAAACAACATAGATAGCAACAAGCCATAGGGAAGGCTTTAGGTGAAATATAACCCAAGATAATTCCAATGAATAGGTTGATGGATTTAAAATGTCTCATACTTGATAACTTGTGAATCATGAAACATGAACTCAAATTATCAAGAATGACATAATACCACCTGCAATGATACGGAAGAAAGAATTGCACTCCGGATATCAAGATGAAGAAAGCTTGAACTCCTTAGAAAAGAATGTTGAAGAAAACTTCGAGAAGGAATTAAATCCATGATGAGCCACCCTGAATTAACTCTCGAAGAACTCCGGTAACAAAAGAATAAAAAGAAAGAGAAATTGAAAACACAAGGTGAACCCTTGCAATGATTTAGATGGATCTCCGTGATAATTAGAGCTTGGAACTCCGGTAAAGAAAGATGAATAAATGGAAACAAGAATTTTATGAGCTTCCAGAATAGGGAATTAATCATTTGGGTGAATCAAGAATAAGAATTATGTTATGCTCATCCTTCATCAATTTAAATTGATGACAACCAACGGATCGCATACGACTTATTCTCGTAGAAAGGATGAAGATAGATATGGCGCGGGTGTGAGATTGCTGAGTCCTCGTGGCTCATAGATACTTCCAAAACAGTTGCAGGTGCCGATGATACCAGTGCCGGTGAAGCAGCTGAGCTCAAGTGGGAGCTCGATGAAGATCGTGTTCGTTGTGTTGTTTCGTTTCTAGTTGTTTAGTAGCGGAGCCCAGTCGGGGCGATCGGGGATCTATGCATTTGTGGTGGTCTTTTCTTTTAATGTTGGTTCCATAGTCGGACCTTGATTGTATCTGGATGATGTAATGCTATATTTATGTATAGTGTGAAGTGGCGATTGTAAGCCAACTCTTTATCCCTTTCATTTCAGTACATGGGATGAGTAAAGATTACCCCTCTTGGGACATGCCTACTATGCGGTTATGCCTCTAAGTCATGCTCCAACACGTGGGAGATATAGCCGCACTGTGGGTGTTACAAGTTGGTATCAGAGCCTTCCCCGACTTAGGAGCCCCCTGCTTGATCGAATCGCTGGCGTTGTTGAGTCTAGAAAAATGTTTTGAGTCTTATAGGATTATATATATCGGAGAGTAGGATTCTTTTACTCCTCAGTCCTTTCGTCGCTCTAGTGAGGCCTCCTGACGTAGAGTTTTGACTCTTCTCTTCTCAAATTTCACTAAATTTTTTAGGATCACGCGGGTATCTTGGAATCGTTCCGATGGTTTTGTGACGAGAACATTGTTCTTGGTGCCTCCTAACATTTAGGGGTTGTGGCAGTGTCCCGGGGAGTTGAGCTCCGAGGTGTTGTCGTCACAATTTTATCATTGCAGTTCTGGAATACTTGAGTTCACCGACATCAAAAATCTCTTTTATGCAGTTGTTGGTGAGATAACCTCGACGCCACCCAGTACTGAGGCGGGAGTTCGGGAGTATTGCCATAACTCGTATAACGGATGCTTTTCGAAGGTTGAGGTAAATGATTTCCGAAGGTTTCTTGGTTATGTGTTGAAGGATGGATACAACTGGATGTAGGATTTGTTAGTTTGGGTGAGATATTATGCTTCCACTGTATCCCCAACACCTGATTGCATAATCGGAAAGTTTCAGGAGTTTATAAGTGGGAATTCATGTAGCTCCTAGGATATCTTTCCGATAGATGTATGATATGAAATTGGGGTTCGACGTCTAGTGGTCCGCCTATCCACGGTTGGTTTTATAGTGGTCTCATTGTGTCTTAAAGAATCCTTGGCTATGCTGACTCAGGGACGCTTCGTATGTCATGTGCACTGCCTTGTACATGTTGGTGTTGTACGATCGAGCCCGTGTGGGCCCCACCTCGAAAACTTTGGACGAAATCTCTATCATATGTTTGTTCCGCTTTTTCTGCAAGCCAATCCTTTGTTTTGTTTTGATTGTGGTATTCAAGTTGATTCGATGTCAAGTGTTGATTCCATACTTTTCCTAATTAAGTGGTGTTCTCATACTTCTATGTGGATACTAATCCTTCATTATAATCGAGATTGCCATGTCAATCCTTCTCAACCGGCGTATTTCTCTTCAAGTGGATCCGATCATTTTCAACATCCGCAAGATCAACTCAAGTCTTCTCAACATTGTTCGTTTCATCCGTTCCTAAGTTGCTTTTGTTTTTCCCGCCCTCCCACCCATGCTTCTTCAAGGACTCGGATTTCTTTATCAAGTATCCATCTTATGGATGTGAAGTTTCTTCGTTCTTTCCGTCAATGTTTTTTATCCGGTGATTCTCAGGAAGATTCTAACGGAGCTTCAAGATCATCATTCATCATTCTTTTTCTTCTCCGATGGATTCAAGTAAAGCTTTGTTGATCATATCCTTTCCTCATTTCAATGCTTTCTCATGCCGGTGCACCTCTTAATCATCCGCCTTCTCGCCATTCATTTGTTCTAGAGTGCTGAAGATATCTCGAAGATTAGTGTTTGCACTCTGCATTCATTCAATCTCTTTCGAGATTGGTATCTCATTCAAGCCATTTAATTCAACCGGCGCATTCTCTCTTTTAAATCCTTCAACGGTGTTTCTTTTGAGTGGGCCCTAACCCACATGTCTTTTCCCAGGATCTTACCTGACTCTTCTAATTTGCCCAGAGTTATTCTCAATTCATTTCAAAGTTTGACATAAGAAATGAGTTATCATCAGTCATATGTATTTCTCCAAGATCTATCTAATTCTTTTCATCGTTGGCTCAAACTTTCAATTCGTCATCTCGGAGTATCTAAGCTAGTCATGGTTGTGGTGCTCATCGTCATTCTTGGATTTTGAAGACCGAAGAAGAGTTCCTCTTAAATCCTTATCCGTTCTCTTGAAGATTCATGATGATAGCTTGCTGCCATCCTCTCATAACTGTTTTTGATTGTGAGAATTCTTTTCACCCACCCGGAGCATTTCATGAGTTGTTTCCATTTCTTTCCTTCGAAGGCCATCTTTTCAAATATATTCATTCCAGCTTTCAGCTCATTCTTCAATCATACCAGTGCTTAAATTAAGTATTCTCTAATCAGATCGTGATCTCTTCGTTCTCATGGATCTAAATTCTCTCAAGCATCTCCGTTTATTTGCTAATCCTTACCGGTGTTTCTTCATGTTTTATTCGTTCTTTTTCAATTCTTACGGTGGTCCATTCAAGATTACTTTCGTCTTGTCATCATATCAAGGCATTCGTTGTTTTTCCAAATCCTACCGGTGGTTCGTTGAAGACCTTCTCAAGTTTGCGCCATATCTATCTTAATCTTTTCTACGATAATAAGTTGTATGCCAAATCCGTTGCTTGCCATCAATTTAATTGGTGAGGGGTAAGCATAATGTAATTCTTATTCTTGTTTCATCGAGTAAATTCAATTCCTGCTTTCAGGAGTGGTTCATCATATCACATTCTTGGTTCGAGATGCTTTATCTTTCCTTCCGGAGTTCCAAGTTTCCACTTTATCTCGTCGCAAAGCTTCATCTAATCATTGCAAGGATTCACCTTGTGTTTTCAACTTCTTCTTCTTCCTATCATTCTTTTGTATACCGGAGTTCTTCATGGAGGCGCTACATGATGGTTCATCAAGGATTTAATTCCTTCCTGAAATGTTCATTGAGATTCTTTTCCGAGGAGCTCAAGCATTCTTCATCTTGCAATCCAGAGTGCAATTCTTTCTACCGTAGCATTGGAGGTGGAATTATGTCATTCTTGATAATTCGAGTTCATGTTTCATGATTCACATGTTGTTAAGAATGAGGTATTTTAAATCCATCAACCTCTTCGTTGGAGTTATCTTGTGTCATGTTTCACCTAAAGCATTCCCTAAGGATTGTTGCTATTTTTGGTGCTTATAAATGACCCAATTTCTTCATTTATCCTCCTGGTGAAATAAGTTTCACGTCTCCTTGTTGATATCAATCCAATCTATTGTTTTCAGTTAGTGGCAGAATTTCACCTCATAGTTTTGAGATGTTCTCCATAAGCCCACTACATTCTCATTTGTTTCGTTGTTGGTTTTTTTCCAACAATTCCGTTACAACCATCTTGGAAGGGTGCTCTCCAAGCTCATCGGTGGTACAAGTTGGCATTTTCTTCTACATTCTTTTATTCCAATGGGCTATCTTCTATTCTTTCTTCCGGAGGCATTGTGATGTTGCTCTCTTCAACCCATCGTCTTGTTTGGTGAGGATTGTGTTCTTTTTGTGCTTATCCATTTATCCGGAGTGTTGTGTCCTCTGCTCAAGTTCTTTAATCTTATCAAGTCTTTCATCTGTTTTCAACCGGAGTGCTACCCAAATCAGTTCTTTCTTATTCCTCTTTCTTAATGGAGTGCTTTAAACTTCGTTCATCGCCGTTGCTTTCTTTGTTTGAATTTGCTCAACCTCTCAAGGTTCTTTGGTTTCACTTGTTTGTCAAAGAAGCAACTTAGTTTTGCCTCTTCTCTTTCTCTTCCGTTTTTCCCTCAGGTGCCATTCTAGATCTCGGGACAGGATCCTCTCGTAGTGGTGGAGTGTTGTAACGCCCCGAGGCCGTTGCGCCAGGTGTCTTCTAGTTATTTGCTGTTTTTGCCTTGTCATTTGTTTGCGTGTCATGCATTTCATATCATGTCATCATGTGCATCGCATTTGCATACATGTTCGTCTAATGCATCCGAGCATTTTCCCCGTTGTCCATTTTGCAATCCGGCTCTCCTATGTCCTCTGGCGCCTCCTTTTGCCTCTTTTCGTGTGCGGGTGTTAAACGTTCTCGGATTGGACCGAGATTTGCCAAGCGGCCTTGGTTCACTACCGGTAGACCACCTGTCAAGTTTCGTGCCATTTGGACTTCGTTTGATACTCCAACGATTAACCGAGGAACCGTAAAAGCCTCGTGTATGTTCCGGCCCAACACCCTTTCAAAGTGGCCCAAGACCCATCCTAACCCCCTCCATCCTCTCGGCCGCTCGATCACGATCGCGTGGCCGAAAACCGCAACTCATTTGGACTCTCCTAGCTCCCTCTACCTATATATATATGTTCCTCCCAGAAATTTCGCGCAGTACAAACCCTAGATCCAACTCCCTCCGCGCCGCCGGACATGTCCGTCCGCGCTGGATGCGTCCACCCCAGCCGTCCACCTCACTCCAGCCAACCAGGGGCCGCCACGTCGCCACCGCCGGCTCCCCTCCACCGCGTCAGGCACTACGGGCCCAGATCCGGCCCCGCCTGGCCCGGCCGCTGCAGCCCGAGCGTCCGCGCGCCCCACCGCCATCCTTCGTCATCGTGCCGCCCGCCGCCTTCGGCCTCCGTGTCGGCGCACCTCTATGCGGACCTTCACCGCCGGCGCCCCGCTCCGGCAGCCACTGCACGTCGCCGGTCAGCCGCCTTGCTCCACAGTGCTGCGCGCTGCACCGCCTCGCCTGCTTCCTGTGGCGACCTCGCCACCGGATCTGGCCGGCCCCCACTCCGGCGAACCTCTCCGGCGACTTCTCCACCTCTGGCATCCTTCCTCGTCTGCTCCGGCGACGTACTCTGGCAAGATCCCGAAGATTGGATCAGATCCACCAATCCCGCGATCCAAACGGCACCCTCGTCCCCGATATCCACATCCCGCGTTGACTTTTCGTGGAGGTAAAATTTTACTAAGTCCCCGGAGTGTCCAGATTCATGTGCCCATCTTCATCTTGTCGTAACTTCCTGTGTGATGCTCCGTTTTGCTCATATGTTATATAAAATTGTTCGTCTAGATGTGTACTTCATTTCATTCCATTGCACCATGTTCATTTGAATTCATCTTGATGCCCTATATAATTGTTGTTGCAAGAGTGCTTCATAATGTTAGGTGCTGATTCTTATCAGTTTATGAGCATTTGTCATTTTTGCCATGATTATTGAGTGCTGCATATGAGCATGAGCTCTACATGTGTTTTGGGCTATGCCATGGCATCTTTACATGGGTGTATGCCATGTATTTTTTGTGATGAGTGTGGTGACTAGCACATGCATGCGAAGTAGCTCTCATGATGTTGCTGATTCCAGGGACTTAGAATTTCACTAAGTCCATTTCCCTCATGTTATTTTTATGCCATGTATTTATGTTGCTACAGGGTGATCCATGCCTCTTTTGAGTATGTTCAGTAAGGATGATTTTGAGATATTGTTATGTTCTATCCATCCATGTCTTTGTTTGCAATTATGGAGTGTCCTAGCATGATTCAATCTTGCTCTACTTTTGCTATAAAATGTTCCTGGCAGATTGTTTACATGTTGGTCAATTTTGCCAAGGTTGTTGTAGTTGATCCATGCATGCTATGAGATTGTTCTTGCCATGTTTAGCTTCTTCATCATGTCTTCTTGCTGGTAGTATGCTTAGGTTGCCATGCAATGCCTTGTGGTGAGTGCATCGAGCTCGTAAACATGCCTTCGTAATTCTGTTTATGCCATGTCCAGTTTTCTGCTAAGTCTGAATCTGTTAACGAAACTTGCTATGTTTACATGGGTGCCATCATATCTTATGAACCTTTTTGGCTTATGTCATGCCTTTATTTGCCATGATATGTTCATCTAGCATGTTGTTAACTTGCTCTAAACATTGCTTCCTAATGCTAATTCCTGACATGTTATTTTCACCAAGTTTGTGAACCTGATATCTTTTGCACTTTTGCGAAGCTTGTTTGAACCTGCTATTGTGTGATTTAGCCGTAGCTCAGTGTTCATCTTTTGTCAAGCATCTTGAGTGGATCACTACCATGTGCTTTGTTGCTATGTTGGAATGTTGTAGCTTATTTTCATGTTTCATTCTAGATGGCATCGTGCTGTTGATCGCAGATTTGTGCCATTCTTGTTTTTGCTTGCCATTTCCAAACCGTGCATCCGATTCCGGTGATCTTTATATCGATTTCGACCGAAATCAACTCATCTTTCCAGCGGCGCACTTGGTTTGCCAATTTGAGGCCTGATTCAATATTTTCCTTTCATAGCATGCATATGCATTGCATATTACATCCCACATATCATGCCATGTTTTGCACCATGTTGCTTGCGCATTCCACCATGGTTGATTGTTGTTTCCTCTTCTTGTGTTCTTTCCTTTGGTAGAGCCGGGAGACGAGTTCGTGTTCGAGGTACCCGTTGAGTACGTTTACGATGATCAAGCTTTCGTCTTTTCGGAGAACTTTGCAGGAAAGATGACCATATCCTCGAAATCACTTCTATCTTTGCTTGCTAGTTGCTCGCTCTTTTGCTATGCCTATGCTGCGATACCTACCACTTGCTTTATCATGCCTCCCATATTGCTAAGCCAAACCTCTAACCCACCTTGTCCTAGCAAACCGTTGTTTGGCTATGTTACCACTTTGCTCAGCCCCTCTTATAGCGTTGTTAGTTGCAGGTGAAGATTGGAGTTTGTTCCATGTTGGAACATGGATATTTGTTGGGATATCACAATATATCTTATTTACTTAATGCATGTATATAATTGGTAAAGGGTGGAAGGCTCGGCCTTATGCCTGGTGTTTTGTTCCAATCTTGCCTCCCTAGTTTCCATCATACCGGTGTTATGTTCCTTGATTTTGCGTTCCTTACATGGTTGGGTTATAATGGGAACCCCTTGACAGTTCGCCTTGAATAAAAATCCTCCAGCAAGGCCCAACCTTGGTTTTACCATTTGCACTAAAAACCTATCACCTTCCCTTGGGTTCTGCAGACTCAAGGGCCATCTTTATTTTAACCCCGCCCCCGGGCCAGTGCTTGTCTAAGTGTTGGTCCTAAACAGAGCCACTTGCGGCACCACCTCGGGGAAACTTGATGGCTGGTTTTAGTTGTACGTAGTGTTCATCCGGTGTTGCCCTGAGAATGAGATATGTGCAGCTCCTATCAGGATGTCGGTGCATCGGGCGGTCTTGCTGGTCTTGTTTTACCATTGTTGAAATGTCTTGTAACTGGGATTCCGAGTCTGATCGGGTCTTCCTGGGAGAAGGAATATCCTTCGTTGACCGTGAGAGCTTGTGATTGGCTAAGTTGGGACACCCATGCAGGGGTTTGAACTTTTGAAAGCCGTGCCCGCGGTTATGGGCAGATGGGAGTTTGTTAATGTCCGTTTGTAGAAAACTTGACACTTAACTTACTTAAAATGCATCAACCGCGTGTGTAGGCGTGATGGTATCTTCTCAGCGGGGTCCGGGAAGTGAAAACGGTGTTGGAGTTATGCTTGGACGTAAGTAGTTTCAGGATCACTTCTTGATCACTTCTCGTTTGTGATTGTGCTTTGCCTTCTCTTCTCGCTCTCATTTGCGTAAGTTAGCCACCATATATGCTAGTGCTTGCTCCAGCTCCACCTCATACCTTTTCCCTACCCATAAGCTTAAATAGTCTTGATCGCGAGGGTGTGAGATTGCTGAGTCCCCGTGACTCACAGATTACTTCCGAAACCAGCTTGCAGGTGCCGATGATACCGTGCAGGTGATGCAACCCAGTTCAAGGATGAGCTCGATAAAGATCTTGTTCATTGTGTTGTTTCGTTTCAGTTGATTAGTTGTGGAACCCAGTTGGGCGATCAGGGATCTGTAGCATTAGGGGTAGTCTTCTTCTATTTTGGTTCCGTAGTCGGACCTTGATTGTATCTGGATGATGTAATGCTATATTCATGTATTGTGTGAAGTGGCGATTGTAAGCCAACTCTGTACCTATTTCTCATTCAGTACATGGGATGTGTAAAGATTACCCCTCTTGCGACATGCCTACAATGCGGTTATGCCTCTAAGTCGTGCTCCGACACGTGGGAGATATACCCGCATCGTGGGTGTTACACCATTGACCCAGTCTTAGGTTTATCTGAGCTGTTACACCTAGTGGTGCGCCGAACTCGTCTAGCCGTGTCTGCGGTCTTGACAACCGATCATTAATTCTGGTTTGGAGAGGACGTTTAGTGTTCGGCTGCTAAAGCCGTCACACATTCATTCGCACGTAAGGAACACTCTGTGTTTCCGCTAACTATTATGATGCCACGTGGACAGAGCACCTTAAGCTTAAGACAAGCGTAATGTGGTATTGCACAAAAACAAGCGAATGCCGTTCTTTCGAGTAGTGCTTGATAGCTGCTTCGGAATGGAGCAATGTCGAAGGTTAACTTTTCACTTCGGAAGTTGTCGGGAGAACCAAATACAACCGCTAGTACTTGAGAGCCCGTGCAGTGGGACTCTAGGCCTGGTATTACTCCTTTAAAGGTAGTATTGCTTTGGCTGATTCTTGTCGGGTCTATCCCCATTTTACGGACTGTGTCCTGATATATCAGATTAAGACTACTGCCGCCGTCAATAAGTACTCGGGTGAGATGGTATCCGTCAATTATTGGGTCTAGTAGCAAGGCAGCCGATCCTCCATGCCAGATACTAGTCGGGTAATCCCCGCGATCAAAAGTGATCGGGCAGGCCGACCAAGGGTTAAACTTGGGGGTAGAGGGATCCACGGCGCATATGTCTCGGAGTGCGCGTTTGCTCCTCCTCTTCATTATGTGCATCATGTTCACTGTTTTGACCTCTGGTGGGAACTTTTTCTGTCCCCCAGTGTTCGGCTGGCGAGGCTCATCCTCGTCTTCGCTTGGTGTCTCCCTCCCCTTGTGTTCGGCGTTTAGCTTGCCGCCTGCTTGAAGACCCATCATTCTCTGTTGGTGTGATTTGCGGGTTTGTTGGAGGTGCCATCAATCTGACATAATCTGTCTAGAATCTTGTTTAGGTTGGACGGTCCATCTCTGCTGCCTTTAAATGGCTTTTTCCGTTGACCGGGTCAAGAGCTCCTGAATCTGGCATTTACCGCCGTGTTGTCTGGGTTGTCTTCATTGTTTTGACGCTTGCTTTTATTGCGTCGTGGTTTTCCATTGCCATACCTGACTTCGGATGTGCCTGGGTCACTGGTGCCGCGGGCTAGCCAACTATCTTCGCCCACGCAAAAGCGGGTCATAAGGCTTGTTAGGGCTGCCATTGTCCTCGGTTTTTCCTGGCCGAGGTGTCAGGCGAGCCATTCGTCCCGGACACTATCTTTGAAAGCTGCTAAGGCTTCGGCGTCCGGGTAGTCGACAATTTGATTCTTCTTAGTGAGGAATCTGTTCCAAAGCTTTCAGGCTGACTCTCCGGGCTGTTGAATTATGACTTAAATCGTCTACATCCGGAGGTCAGACATAGGTCCCTTGAAAATTAGCCCTAAAAGCATCTTCAAGCTCTTCCCAACTTCCAATTGAGTTTTCGGGGAGGCTCTTCAGCCAGTGCCGAGCTGGTCCTTTCAACTTGAGGGGCAAGTATTTGATGGCGTGGAGATCATCTCCGCGAGCCATGTGGATATGAAGGATAAAGTCCTCAATCCAGACTGTAGGGTCTGTCGTTCCGTCGTATGCCTCTATGTTCACGGTTTTGAATCCTTCTGGAAATTCGTTATCCAAAACCTCATCGGTGAAGCATAGGGGGTGAGCGGCACCCCTGTATTTGGATGTGTCATGGCATTCTGACGGTTGGCGTGTTCACTTTTGATTATGTGTCAGAGCGTGCTTAGATCCGTAGATGGACCTGGTCATACCGGATTTTTGGTGCAAGTACTCACATAAATCGTGCGCTGACTTATGTGCGACATCGTTAGCCGCCCTATCGCAGCCAAGGGGTGGTCGATCCGGCGGATCGGCCGTCTTAGTTTTCGGCTGTATAGGCTCTAAGGCCTCATCATCGAATTCGGGAAGTAGCTTGCGCTTTGGATAGCTCTTTGTGTGGCGACTGCCACCGTACTTTTCTTCAGTGTCGAGCACTTTGTTCCATCTACTATTGAGAGTATTTTGTGTGGCCTTTAGCCTTTGCTTTTGCTTCTTCAGACTCCTCGCGATGGCAATAAGCCTTCTGTGGAGGTCCTCTTGCTCCAAATGCCTTTCTGTGATGATGTGTGCATCGTCGTCTGGACTGTTTTCCTCTCTAGAGATAGGTTGATGAGCTTTACCATCGGCGTTGCCGTGGTGGGACAGCGGCTCCGTACTATTTTCGTCGCCCGCCGGTTCATCCTGCTCTGTCGCTGGGTCCATGTGGTCATTGTTTGCTTTGGAGTCGACCGGGGTATTATTCTTTCTTGCACCATTATCGCTTTTTTTGCCGAGGCGGGATTTGGAGCGGCGCCTACGTCGTCGCTTTGGTTGCTTCTCGAGGGGATTATCCTTTGCTGCATCCTTCCGTTCCTCGTCATTGTTTTCTTTGGGTGTATCCACCATGTATATATCGTGTGATGAAGTGGTTGTCCAGCGCCCTGTGGGCGGTGGTTCCTGTTCCTCTCCTGCATCGTCATCTATATCGTCGATTTCCTCGGAATCGAAATCAAGCATGTCGGTTAAGTCATCGACAATGGCTATTAAGTGGATGGTGGGT